>NC_053183.1:9393939-9696969 GCF_905163445.1 Pararge aegeria
CAAGACTAATTGGAAATCATCCCCTTCCAGTGTTGCTGGGTCTTCCACTTCTTCATCAACATCCATCTCACCACCACCTTCTTCACGGTCAGGATATGATGCACTAAAAAATACACAAATACTTCATTATCTTATCTACTATCAAAAAGTCATTTTTATCTAATTACCTATACAGATATAAATATGTACACATTATATATTTTAATTTGAGATATACATGTTTAGAGCCTTAATTTTATTATGATATTCTATCAATATAATAGGTGATGCTAAATTTATTTAGGTATGAAATAAAACTATAGAATATTACAAATCCATCACACCTACTAAGAAGTTATAGAATACATTATTAGTAATCTTATATCTTTAAACGAGCAATTCTTGTATATAATTGGAATCTCGGAATTGGCTCTCAACGATTTTCATGAAATTTAGTATACAAGGGGTTTTGGGGGCGATAAATCGATCTAGCTAGGATTCATTTTTAGAAAATGCCCATTTGGTGCAGACAAAGTTACACGGGTCAGCTAGTTAATCTCTATTGTTCATTATAAAGTGGCAATCTGAAGACCACACTTGAAAGTTTAATTTTGACAATGATATAGATTTAAGCAAAATATTCTGTAAAAAACAAGTGATTTTTAGACACAAAATGAATTAAACTGTTATTATTATATGTACAATATATTGCGCAATTTTAATAAATAATAATCTCATCATTTTATGGATACCTATAATCATAATAGTCTGCATATTCCGCCAGTGCAATGCCTTCATGTAACATCTTGCAATGCCCTGTATCAATCATATGGGCTCTAGCTGCTTCCATGGAGTAGAATGTGCGACCCGCTTCATTGCACCATATACACATGAACCCTTGTGAAATCTGAAATGTTAAATTTATTGAATCCACATAATATTTGTTATTCTATCTTACTGTGCTGAGTGCAGCTAAATAAAGTTGAAAGAACTTTAGCTATTATAAATCAATGTAATTCTTCACAAAAAAAAAAGATATTTAGATTAAACATTAGAAGTAAGAATAAACTTACAGTGCAATATACTAGGTTACATTAAATTCATAATTCGTTTAAAGGAAATTGCATACATTTCTACAATAAACTACCCATTGAAATCTCCTAGATGTCTCTTAAAAAGTTCAAAGTTTGTATTAAACGTAAGCTTATAAAAAAGTCCTATTATAGTATAAAGGACTATGTAATCGCTAAAAAATCTAACCAGGTTGCTCTTCTTATAATTTTAAATGACAATGTGAGATGGCGATAACAAAAAAAGAAAACACCCGGTTAAGTTTGATGTGGGCTTCTTTTTAGACCTGGACGCGTTTGGAACCCTCATAGCTTTAGTTTTAAGTTTAAGAATACGGTTATCGCCATCGTCTCACTACCATGTAATACTCATTTAATGTACGCATCAAAAGTGCCAACTATCGGTCTACTTGAATAAAGATATATACCATATTCCTGACTTGGTTGTCTTCTATACACAATTCAGTAAAATCTTCGCAATAGAAAAAATTTCACTTATAAAAAACAAGCATCAAAAATTGCAAAAGCAAAAAAATTTATAAAAAACAATTGAAAATATCGAATACTGAAATTAAATATGGTGATATGATGATCTTAAATAAATACATTGCAATGATAATTGCAACCTACCTAATCTGTAATCTCATGTAATCTCATAGCACAGCAATAGTAGCAATTAACAGAAACATGTTCCTCCTGAGGTGTTAGAAATTCATCACCAAAAAACAATAATTTAGTTTGTATGAAGCATTATTCTTTTTTGTTAGCATGTTCTGTATAAACTATGCTTTAAACATATACACACAAACAAACCATGTTTCTTATATGAATGTTCAGATTACGAAATTACCTTTTCTCCAAGATACAACAAGAGTCCCTTGATATCCACACAATATTCAACATCTGGAATGAAGAAGGAGTGGGCAGCAGACATGTGTTTTAAATTCTTCACCATGTTCTTGCTGTGTTGGCTGCAAAACAGACAGTCTTTTGGTTTGATGAGAGAGTCACTGCCCTTGACTCGCAGCTCATCCCATTCATCAGAATCAAGCTGTAAAACCATTTTTTTTTGTAACAAAAATTTTACTGTGATTACCACTGGACCATAGTTGTCCATTAATAAATATATGCAATATTGCATACAATACACACAATATAGAATATTATAAATGTTTAAATGTATTTTTCTGATTGTCCTTCTTTCACATACAAATATGATATATCTACAATGCAACTTTAATATCAACTTTTCATATTTACTATGGAAATACTATGGCTAAGCAAATTTTGATGAAAATTAAGATATCCAAGACCTGTCTGTTTTATAAATATAACCTAAAATAAACTATTTAAAACAAAATAAAATCTAAAACATCTTCAAAACCACAGACCTATCTTGGAATAAAATAAAGGTTACTTTTTATCCTGAAAAATACTACTTTTATTACAAATTATTTATTTATTCTATACCTACCAAGCAGATGGCCAACCTGCAGGGCTAGCTCAGGCAGGAGACAAAAATTATATCCCCTGAAAGCACAGGATCATGGAATAGGAGAAGTTTACCCATGTTAATTATTATACATATATTATTTAGATATTATTTCCACTTGTGCACCGATGCTGCAAGAGTTCATAAAACTATTGCAGATGACAATTTTTTATATCAGTGAGATATTTGTCTCTTGCCCATGCTAGCCATGCTGATGGTGATTAGAAAACCATTGCCTATAAATAGAGCAACATAAGACAGGTTATGCAAGGACAATCTTCAAAGTACCTCTCTGGATTTATAACCCTGAGACCTAGATGTCAATGAACTGTATGCCTGTAATAACAACAGCAAATATGCCCTATAGACTGGAACACTGCAATGCTACTTGCTACATGGTTGTAATACTGGCCCAGACAGTTACAGTTTTGTAACACAGCCTGTGTTACAAAATAAGTCTATATATATTTATAAAAGAGAAAGTATGTGGGTATGTTCCGTATAGGCTCCGAAACAGCTGGACCAATTTCAATGAAACTTTCAGGGAATCTCCAGATTGACCTGGCGAGTAATCCTGTAAAGTTTGGTGACGATCGGAGCACTCCAATTTTTGAACTGTCAAAACTGTCAAACTGTCAAATACAGCTTTTATTTACTATAATGATTTTCTATTGTTTGGTGTACATGGGTGTAGATAATGATCTTCACCCGCTCGAGAAGAGAATAGAAGAGAATGAATACGGAGAGAAATTAATGATTTAATATATTATGAGACTTAAATTAAAAATTTAATGATGTAAGTTTATTGTTTAAAGCAAAATCTAGCCCGGCGAAGCGGGTTGGGTACGCTAGTGTACTGTGTACTATAACAAAGATAGTTCTATAGTAGAGATACACATGCAAATGGTACACAATAGTAAAGCTGATAGGTAAAACTAGTTTAGGATTATTTAAAAACTGAACATGAAAACCATACCTCTTCTATTTCAGAATCTGTCTCAATATCCTCTTCTGCTGAATCCTCAGCGTTTACCACAACAAATTTTCCAGGTTGTAAAGCTTTTGCAGCTTCAATTTTTTCAAAACTATCACTGTCAGATGGACTGGGATTATCCTTCTTAGTAAATGAAAGCTTATCACTGCCCAAATTCTTTTCTTCAGCCAACTTGTGCTTTTTACTATTCAAATGGTTGTTAAACGCGTTTTTGGTGTTGAATAACTTTGAGCAATATCGGCAGTACTCGGATTCATCACGATCAGCATTTTGACTCTGCTCCCTATGTTCTTTTGCTCGTAGCTCGAATTCCTCCAACGTTACTGGAGGTATGGAAGCTACCTTTCTTTTTAAGTTGTATCGGTGCCAGTCCAACTTATAATGCTCACGCTGTAATTCAGCTGTTTTGAAAAGGACCTGGCATGTTATACACGTGTATGTAGACATTGTGGTATGTCTGCTCTATCACAGCTAATAGATTTATCACAGGGTAATGAACACCTTCAGTTTTACTCCTGAATTTCTTTTTGGATCTACGCCTAACAAAATTACAAAATAAAATGAATAAGTAAAAATTGATCGCACGCATTTACAAAATAATATTTTACCATAGACAATTTGACCCAGTGATTAATCAACTAATCGACTTAAATTGTATTCGATTACCTATTTCAAAAAAGGATTTGTCGTAGTATTTTTTTCGATACCAATATTATTTTATCATCATCATACCAACCCAATACTGCTCCACTCCAGGGCTCGGGTCTCCTCTCACAATGAAAAGGGGTTAAGGCCGTAGTCCACCACCTTGGTTTAGTGGACTCCACATACCTTTTAGAACATTATGTAGAACTCTCAGGCATGCTGGATTTACTAACGATGTTTTCCTTCAACGTTGAAGCAGGTGTTATTTTAATTACTTAAAACGCACATAACTTAGAAAAGTTAGAGGTGTTAAACGCGAGGCGTGCTGGAATTCAAACTCGGCAGCTTGAAAGGGAAATCGAGCCCAGTATCATCGCTTCTCAATACTATATAAACAAATAATATTGGTATGGAAAAATACAATTTAATTTATATAAACCGAAACAAATGCGTATGAAGCTCAAGTGCTTTGTGTACTGTGTGTGTGTATTTTGTCAGGTGGGTGGCTTCGGCCTTGGCTAGTTACCACTCTATCGACAAAGTCGTGCCGATAAGTGATTAAACTTTCCGGTACGATGTTGTCTAGAAACCGACTAGACATACAGGTTTAATATGTAGCACCACATCTGCGCCACATATTTTAAAGTACGCAACAGCGACCAGCGGTGACACCCTTGACTACCGACCACTGGACTCTTGCGCAAATTCTTACGATTTCTCACAGTACATCTATTTTACATAATACAACGTTAATTTAGGATTTTTTACTGTACTTTTTTATTGGTTTGATAATTGTTTACAAATGTTACAGTATTGATTTAGATAACTTTTAAGTTCTTTTCTATCGGCTAGCGTTAACACTTAACCTGCACATTTGTATTTAAGCAACTGTAGTGATATAGACACTCATTTGTAATAAATGAAAAGGTGAATAAATAATTATGTCTTATAATTAATATTAGTTCCGTAAAAAATTACATTGTAATAGCTAACTCTAGTAGGTCAATGATTTCAATTATTTTAACAATTTATTCTATTAAAATAATGGTTAAATACTTAAGATGGGATTTTTGAAAGAAGACATTTGAAGAAGACTTTTTTAAATTTTCTTGCAGCAGAAGAGCAACTGATAAAGTAGAATCGCAAGTAAAATTACAGTTACTTATAAATCATATTTCAACATCGGGAACAATATGTATTATTATTACAATTTATCTGCAATTTCCGCAAAAATAAGATGGATTTTAAATCCATTTGAATATTTAATTTTTATATTGATTTTTTACCTTAACATCCCTAATTTGATCTCATAGACCAGTAAAATCACAACTGACATCTAAAGTTGACACCAAACACGCGAATTGTCAATATCGATAAAATGTATGTCAATAAGAAAAACCACAATATCTTTTATGATTGGTTAAATATATGATACTCTTAGTAGTTTTAAATTTTTTAGCCAATAATCCAACCACTTTTTCAATTGCGATTGTCACATCATCGCTGTCGAGTGTCGGCTCAGTCTGTCATAATTTGACATTATTTGGATCTCATTTGTTTTTGTCTACTCTTGATTTTCGTAATGTTTTTAAGCATAAAACTAAGCGTATATTGTTATGTAAATTAAATAGCAAGTAATAATGCTTGAGACAGAAGAAGTTGATGTTGATTATTTTACTCCGTCAACATGGTAACTATTTTATTATAAATCTTTTTTTTGTATATCATTAATTATCTAGTTACTAACTAAGAGTAGTAAATGAAATACATCTATTCCAGTACCTCTCTTTCAAAAATATTTGGCAGCAGCTCCAAAGAAGAAGATGTATTAGAAAACAATAATTCATTAAAGTTTATTGCACCGCTACCTCCACAAGTGACTACAAAATCTGAAGAATCTAAGCAAACAAAATTTCTTTATGCAGGATCTGTATATGCATATGAATGGTAAATACCTAATTATTTATTTTTATTGTTCAAATATTACAGTGGTAAGTAAATTCTTGTCAATAATTATATCTATAGATATAGAGAAACAGGCCTTACTTTGCAAAAGTTAATGATAAATCTGGACAGTGTTATTAATAACTTCTTTATATGCCACACCACACAGTACTTTCAAAGACATTTTACGCACATTTCTTAAATGACCAGGAATCAGCATTTTCAGGAGATATTGACTTTACAAAGTGCATTTGCTAACTAATCTCTAGTCAATATAACACTGGATTGAAGGAAAATAGGCTTGTAAGATTTTAATCTGTTAGTAAGCTACATAATATTCAATTTACATCCACCCTCACCCTTAAACTGTTTTAAGTACTGCACTGTTAAATTATGATATCCTTTTGACAAAAAGGATTTGAAATACTCCCCTGGCTTCTGTCTTCAAAGCTACCTATAAAATAGGTTCCTTCAAATTAAAAGTGAATAAGGAACTTTCAAGTAATCGTTCAATTCAAAACTATTCTTAAAATATATTCCATTGGCCCAAGTATAAATAGGCAATCCTGGAGTATTGCAAGAAACAAAACTAAACTTTCATCTGCACTCTAGAATTATGATAGATGCATTTATATAATGGCTAGTTCACACAGGTTCAGTAATCAGATATCTTTATCTGAACATGTAGTTGATTAATCACAAGCAATTAGACATGATGTGTTGGAAGATCTTGGTAACTAGGCCTTTTAGATATTTGTGTCTGCGTGTGTATGTAAGATTTTTTTTGTTCCAGGGTTGATAATTCATATGAGTTTAGAGGTAAATTGGGCTTTGCAATATTCAGCATTATAAATATAGATATTCATAAAATGGTCATATATAATTCCAATAAAACCAGTCTGTCCAGTTTGACGATTGCGCATGATATTAAAATAAAGGTAAATGGGAATATCAGTATATCATACTATGACAATCTCCATAAATTTTGGAGTGTCAATCCATCATCATCCAAACTTGACGAAATTTTAGATATACTGAGAAGTTTAAATGTAAATCTTGAAATTGTGCCAGCTATTGAAGAAAAAGAAATAAAAACTCACATAAAAGATTTCACTGAAAAAGATGCTACAACAAATAAATTAAATGAAACTGAAAAAGAAAGTGATACAGATGTTGCATTTAACAGAAAAACGAAAGATTCCATTTTGAAAAGAATGGCGACTATGGGGCATTCTGTGTTACCACCGCCTCATGCAGCAGCAGTTACTCAGACTAGTGATTCCTCAGATACAAGCATACCACAAAATCAGCGAAAACCCCGTCACAAGCCAAAGATTATGAATAAAAAGGGACCATCCGAAAAGAAATCATTAGATACAGACAGATTTTGTGAACTGACTAATCAAAATACAAGAAAAATTCCTCCACAACCAGAGCCACATGAAATGTTTAAAGATTTTCTTAACATTGCTAGTCAAGAAATTGTCCCTGTAAGCACTGCTAGTATAATTAATCCAAATGACATAAGTGCTGACGCCAGTAGTGTGGGACTAATCATTTCTGAACAAAAATTGAGTAATAGTGAATTACGAATTAACATGAACAGAATGGCTGATAAAGTAGACATACTACTAGATAAAGTTAAAGATTTGGAGATGGTTGATAGAAGCAAATCAACAAATAACAGCAATCTATCACAATTTCAAAATGAAATTGTACAAAAATTATTAAATGAATATGAAAAGAAAATTAATAGATATGAAGAATTTATGAAACTGAAGGGATTTGATTGTGAAAATTTTGAACTAGCATCTCAATCAACCTGCGAAAGAACACAGCACAGTTTAAAAACTTCTGAAATAAAAGAAACACAGATACAACAGTTATGCAATGATAAGGATAAAGAAATTGTTCAACTAAGAAAAGATTTGGAACTCTTATCTAACAAAGCAGAACAGTTTAAAGATTATGAAAGAAATTTATTAAAAGAAATCTGTAACTTGAAAGATAAGTTAGATGTATCAAAAGAGCATATTCCTAATGAAATTAAGAAATTGGATGATGCAGACAAACAAAACACTGATATTACAAATAAACTTAAGCAAATTATGAATGATACATTCCAAGCCATATCAGTAAATTTTGATGATGAAGAAAATTACACAGGTTCCCAAATTAAAAGCATTGTTGGAGTAGTTGTGAAAAAAACAACCATAGATTCACTTAGACAACTACAAAGTACCTAGATTTTTCTAACTGAATTATTTTGTTTGATAATTTGCCTAGGTATTTTCTTGGTCATTATAATTCTTTCAATATATTTACAATGAACCTGTCAGCAGTAATATGATTTTTAATTATCTGTTTATTTATAATTTATATTAGTCCAGTTTCGAGTCTACCCACCCTGGGCAAAAGATAAAGAAAATAAACAGCTTACCATTTTTTATCCTTGCCTTGATTGGTGGATGGTACCTATCAAGCAAGCTTTGAATATAATTTCTAATTATACAATTAGAAATTCTGTTCAACATATTTTATCATCTCTGTTATAATATTTAATATATTATTTTCTTCTTTTATATTATTTCTTTTGATTACCATACATACATCATCTGCAACATATCTATTGCAGATTTAGCTACTATATTATTTTTATTAATAAAATTACTAAGAGCTAAGTATTAGGATTAAATTGATTCCGATTATAAGGTTGGAAAAATTACAAGAGTACCTTTGTATCCTCTTTGACTACTAGCTTTAAGCGGATATTCAGTAGTAACCTGCTAGGCACGTCGGAGAGTTCTATACAAAAATCTTGTGTGCTTGTAAAGTAAAACATTGTAAGGAAACTAAAAATCGAAATTAATTTTGGTGCTTTAATAACCTGCCCAAAATTATGGCTCCATGTTGTATCCAGCTTAAGTATGCTCTAATAGGTCTATATTTCGGAAGAGACTATTTTGATTCATTTACTTCTTTGTTATTAATACCTATTGATTTCTGTTTTTGTAAGCTTAATGTTGGTTAGTACCTATAAGATAGAAAATCTCTTCGTGTTCTCCACGAAAATTAAAAATGTAGAAAGTAGGTAGAGTTCCACACGATTGATAATGGTGGTTAAAACGATTGACACAGGTGCCAATATCACTACTAAGGATCACACATATAAATTGCAGTGGGATCAAAATGATAAACTAGTAGTCAAAGAGGATACAAAGGTCTAAAGTTTGCTCTATCGGTCTAACCTGTCAGGCCGTTTGGAGGTATAAACTTTATCCAGTACCTTTAGCCTTTAAATTATCTAGCACATGTTAGTAACTTTAGAATAAAATAGATTTTTAGAGGTTAAGTTTTCCACACATTAACGGATTTAAAAGGAAATTGTAGTTTTGACTTTATCCATTACTTTTTTAAGGACCAAGCAGGTTGCTCACTTATAAATAGAAGAACACGTCGCAAGGAATTCTTTCTATATCCATAAATCTGAAACATAGGTTATGATTCTCATGTGCGTTGGTGCCCGATGTGCAAATTCTGCTTGGCGGCAAAATAACAGGGCACCTTCGACATTATCTGATATATTATCTCGACCTAACGTAAATACAATATTTATAGATTGAAACCTAAAAGGATTTCTGGATAAATCTCTAAACATTGGATTCTGTATCCCGTTAATACTAATTCCAGAGGAATTTAGGTTGGGTACGTATTAATTTATTTTGTGTAAAGATAAAAATGGTACTCCCGGTGTGCGCTGATCCTTATTAAAACATAGAGTAAAACATAAAAGTAAAACGTCAAATAGTGTTTTACTTTGCAGTTGTTTTTTTAATTAATAATATTAATTGAAGTGCTAGGAATTTAGTAAGTTAACTATATAAAAGTGGAATAATTAATAAATAAAAAGAAAAATATAAAGAAACATTTACAAGAACTTCGGAATAATGGAAGATTTGGCAAGTTCTATCAATCAGTATGAAGACCAAGTAATTAATTTTTCTATTGTGTACATGTTATTTATGTTTTCCCTCTCCTTTAATTGTTCACATTTCACCAGTTATCAGTAGTGAGACAAGCACTCCAAACAACTAAAGATGCTGGAGAAAGAGAATCACTGTCTGCTCTGCAATCAGAGTTACAGGAACTTATTAGCCTAACACAAGAAAGTTTGGATGCCCAACAAGCCAAAGCAAACAAATCGCAGAGTAATTCTGTCGATAATGATAATGTAAATGAATTAGATGATGAATATGCTCTATTTATGGTAAGTTTTATAACATTCCCAAAAATGGATGAATAATCGGACAGAATGTGTAATGATTCCATAAGTTAGTTATAGCAAAACTAAAGAAGTATTTGAAGTTTTGATGATGTGATGAACATGAATGTTTTTCAGTGTCTGGGGGTTTATATGTATATTATAATTATTTATGTTTATTATTCATAAAAATATTCATCAGTCATCTCAGTACCCATAGCACAAGGTATGCTTACTTTGGGGCTAGATGGCAATGTGTGTATTGTCATAGTATATTTATTTACTTATAAAACTTACACAACATACATTTTGTTGCTTAGCTAACAATACAGCACAAGTCAAAGTAGCTAAGTATGAAGGAGATACAATAAAAGGCTCTGTTAACATTTCTACAAAAGTTGCATGACAAACCTGTGTAAAATCATTAAAATAAAAAAAAATGTGAGTAATATTGATAACCAGGTTAATTATTCATTTGATTTTTGCATTACATGATAAGAGAGAGTTTTTGTGTCTTGAAAACTTACTAATTTAATTTGTATGGGTTTAGAACAAAAGGAGTTTTAGACTATTTAAGGAGTGTTTCTTTTTGGTTTTCATTATCAGATTGAGCTACAGCAAAGCATGGCAGGGTTAATTTAGTTTGCTAATAAACTTATATATTTAATTATGAATTTTGAATATTTCATTCTTTACTAATTGATTTTTTAAGTACATATATATGCTTTTTTTCTAGAAAGAGATGGCAAAAAGTGGTGCCTTTAAAGATAAGAATGATTCAAAGGATAAATCTGAAAATAGCAGCCAAAATGAAAATAATGAAGATAGTGATATAGAGGTAACATTGTATTACTATAATTTGTATTTATTATTTGTCTTCTTAGGGCTCTGCTAGGGTTAAAGTATCACAAAACCATTTTACTAAAGACAACTATATTGCCTCAACATCAAATAGTACCTTTCCAAAGTATAGCAAGGAAGGTTTCTGGACTTCTAGGATGATTTCTAGCTATCCCAATATTTTAAGAAAAAATTATTGAAGTAACAATACTTTCAAAGAAAGATATTGCATAGAAGCAAGCAATATAGCAATACTTTTTGTGTTTACAAATGAGTCTGTCTAATCTCAGGAGAGTGTCTAATCATTGTATGTGATGTTGTTGTGGTTTTCAATAATCATTTCCTCAGATAAGCATTGTCTTTCTGAGGAAGGTTTTTCTCAGAATTCCATATAGACAATATATGACACTATCAAAACTGATTCCAATATAATATATATTGGAATCAGTTTATACTACAAATATTTTATGTTAAAGTCAGTTAATACTATAAAGTAATTTTTTTGAATAATAAGTTTTTTGAATATTATACTAAAACATTCTATTATATTGCACATTTAGGATGAGTTAGCCACACTTCTTGGCATGAGGTGCGCTGTGTACCACACACATACTTGGGGTGGACAGCCTAGTTTACATAATGCCATGGTCAGCTCTGCGGTGCCACGTCAAGATGATGATCAGTTTACTGACCTTCAGGTAAGCTGGAAAAATCTTATTTCAGTTGAAAAAAAAAAATTTGAAATGTAATTAGATGGCTCATCTCATTAAATTAATTTTTTAGAACTGGGAAAAAAATGGGACAATATTGCAATATTTTAAATCTTTTTCCTTGCTCTGATAGATGAGCTAGAATTGTTGTTTGTTGTATTTCTTTAGGTATTCTTGTAAATGGGGCTATCTATACATATAAAATTCAAATATTTCTAGGTGCGAGTTCTGTTTACGCACCCTACTCATCAAGAAATGTTACCATGCCCCTTTTTCTTGAATGGAGAATGCAAGTTCAGTGATGAACAATGTAGGTGAGTTTTTACAACTTTGAGAATTGATTATGGCAATACATTGTCGGCGACTAGCTTTTACTTTAGTTTAGAATAATTAATATATGTAGTAAAAGTAGTTTAATAATTATTATAAGCAGTTAACATTTAAGATATTTAGGTAGAATAGATTTTATTTAGATGTTAACTAGACAATTATTTAGTAATAAGATTAGATTGTTTAGTAGTAAGAATTATTATTAAATAAAGAGACCCCGAAGGGTTTTATTGGCGGTTGGACACATTGACGCTCGATAACTCACGACGAGTTCTCGACCGGGATTCGGATATAAATAGGCCTCTCTGACCGACCGCCAATCAGTCGACCCGGAGCATTGAAACTAGAAACATCTCGTCTTTTATTGTGAAGAACATCCTGAAACCTCAAGAACGGTGTCGCTACCCCCACCACGGGCTACGACTACCTGGAACACGGTGGAACTCACGACCGGAGTGCGTAGCAGACGGGCGCCGACCAGCGCACGAGACAGAACTCTAACTCTGTCTCAGAACATAAGGCAGGGTTCTTATACCTGCCTTATTTCGCGCCTCGTCACCCAGTGGGACACGTTCCCTTGGCGTTGGTTCGGCATAAAACGCCGATGCGCCGCAACAACATGTATCTTTTTCTTCTTCCTGCATGTAAGCATATTACTTGTTCTGCATGTTATATGTATTTATAAGATGCGTTGACCAATTTTATTTAAACTGCAAAAACTTGAAAAACTTCTTGTACAATCTTCTGCATGTAATAATTTCAAATTATTCTCATTTAAAGGGTTTAGGTATTCTTTTAAAACTATTAATTTATATGATATAGATTCCAAAGCTTAAAGTCAGTTTGAAATAACCAAATTGTAGAAAGAATAAAAGCCATTAGCAGTTTCAAGTACAAGATCAAACACAAGCGACCAATCAACCCAATCAATGCTTACACAAAGAATCAGCTGATAAATAGGTTGACAGATTTTGATGATCTTTACGGAAAAAAAATTTAATTACGATTAAATAGTAAACTTACAAATATATTTTAAACATTTGAATAAAAAATAATGTATAACAGTAATAAGCAATACTTCATCTTCATTACAAAGATAAAGTATTTTTCAGTGATAAAGCAAATATTTTTATTGGATGGGGGGTATACTTTTTAATTACAGATATTCTCATGGAGCTGTGGTACAGTTATCAAATTTAAAAGAAGCAATTGAACCTAACTATGCAAATATAAAAATTGGAAGCAGAATTCTATTAAAATTGAAACCACCAGATGATGAGGTATAGTTGAAAAAAATCGTCATCATTATATCAATTATCAACCCATTAATGGCCCTCAACAGGGCACAGTGTATGCTCTCACAATAAAATCCAGTGCGGATTGGTGGTATTCACACAACTTTTTTTTTACTACGACAATACACACTAAAACATTAATTTATTAACATTTATTTATTTTAGGATATGAGCGTTGTAAAAAAATCCACAGAGAAATATCACCTGTGGCACAGAGGGGTGGTGAAAGGTGTGGATGTGGAAAAGAAGTCTTGCGTCGCAAAGTTGGAACAAAACATCAAAACTGGAGACAAAAGAAAATCAGCTTCCGACGAATATAATGTACTGTATGAGGATATATTTCCACTTAGTAGTGAGTTTATGTTTTGATCATTAGGAAATCTTCTAATGCCCATTTTCTATATTTAACCTATCTGTAATCTATAGAATTTATATTTAGCAACATTGTTGAATAATTTTCGGTAACAGACTCCAGGGTAAGGAACTTTGCTTACCAACATATCAACAGATTACAGATAGATTGAATCTAGAAAACGGGCGTTAATCTGCTTGCTTTATCTGGGATATGTCTGTTATATTTATGTATATAATATATACTATATCCAATATTTGCACATTTATAATTCACCAAAATGAAAATGAAATATTTTGTTGATATAAATACATTGCAAATTATATGTAAAAAAATATTTCCTCCAGAAACGCACAACTTGTCATGGCCGCACTCGTGACGTCATAGGCAAATTAGTGCTCTATAGAAAGTCCTTGTTCCTACACTAAATATAATCAATTTTGATATTGATAATACAAAACTGAGCAACTCGATGTATTTTGTGATTACAAACTATCAGTTGCTCATACGCAGCGATTTTCGAAGTTCAAGTGGTAGAAAATTAACGTTTATATAGACGTGACGTCATTTAGCGTTTCACCTGTCTTGTCGGAACGCTAGCGAATTTATTGAAAATAATTAACAATCTCACTAAGAATATAAATAAAAATAAGTTTTTCATATTACATGAATCATATATCATTAAATTAGTACTATATTTTAGAGATTCTTTGCTACTGTAATCATGCCTATTTCTTTTAAACGATTTATTGATTTATTGTAGCGTTGTATACACAGCAAGTTTAGCCATGTGAAACCCCTTTAGTCTTTAATTTTACGCATAATCATACTATTACGTTAAATCGCTTGGCTATGCTAACCGTGTGATTATCAAAACAGTTCATCAATTTAACGCAGACCAAGTCTGGTCAAGTAACCTATTCTAAAATTGCACTATTTTGGAATGCGGAACTTGTCAGACTTGGCTAATACTTTTTTATGCCCTTGATATTCACTAGCATTAAAACAGTAATTATTTCACATGCCATACTGTATGTAGTCTGTATCCTAGCTTCTCTGATAACGTAACAAACTCACTGCGCGTTCATACCACGACCAAAATACTTTATTATGAAATTTCGCCAAAATCCCATAAATATTATTCATTAAAACTTTAAAAGTAGCCATAAAATATACAAAAAGCACTTCAATCCGTTGAAGAAGGACAGCTAGTGAGTGAGAAGTAGGAATTAGACGTGACAACTGTCATTTTTGTTTATAGCGGAAGGTGATGAATCGGATTCGGAGGACAGTTTGAGTGATACCGATTACCCAGATAGCAAAATACTTAGAACAGAAGAAGAAGCACGCGAACTGCTGATAGAAAAAAGCTTGCATAACAATGCGCCCGCAATGGGCGAGTGGGAACGGCATACTAGAGTGAGTATGTATTAATTTACTTATTACGCTTAGACATTTTATAGTTAAAATAAATAAATAAATATACTACGACAATACACACATCGCCATCTAGCCCCAAAGTATGGAGGGTAGAGGTAAGGAGAGTCATCTGTGTATATGAAAAAGTGTCGTCAAAATGTATTAAATTAGGATGGCGCCACATTTGCATCAGGGTAACTCCTAAAAGAAGCGCCAAATATAAATATTGTTAGAGTAGGCTTGAAAAATAAACAAGGAAGTATGGAGATACAAGGAAGTAAGGTTATATTTACCACAATATTTTGTACAACGTAAGTTGTTGAAATTCTCAATAATTAACTACTTTAGTCGATAATGACATTAATTTTTTTAACTCGGCATACTTCAATTCATCTACGATTGCTACATTCATACCATACCCTGTGCATCCACCAGCGCCATTGTGGAGGATTTTTGAACTGTTATTTAGCGCAACAACTGGACACTTTTTCAACTTTTCTCCCATATAAGATGACTCTCCTTACCTCTACCCTCCATACCCCAAAGTAAGCGTAGCTTGTGTTATAGGTACTAAGATGACTGATCAATATTTTAATGAATAATATACATAAATACTTATGATATAACATATAAACATCCAGACACTGAAAAACATTCATGTTCATCACACAAACATTTTTCCATTTGTGGGAATCGAACCCACGGCCTTAGACCCAGAAAGCAGGGTCGCTACCCACTGCGCTAATCGGCCGTTCAATTTTCGGCAGTTGCTATAGTCGTAAAAATGTAATAGGCCCGTTTTGACATTTGTGCAAGACCATAGAATGTAACTTGGAACGATACTGAAAGAAACAATAAAATTAAAATCAACTACATACAGTGTTTTAAAAAATACGTAAATTTTTTTGGGACGTCAAATAATATGAAAGAATATATCGCGAGTATTCTTTTTGCGCTTACTTTATAGTAGCATGCAATTTATAATTGTTGCGAAACGTTTCGAAAACAGTTTCGTTTTGACATTTGTGCAAGACCATAGAATGTAACTTGGAACGATACTGAAAGAAACAATAAAATTAAAATCAACTACATACAGTGTTTTAAAAAATACGTAAATTTTTTTGGGACGTCAAATAATATGAAAGAATATATCGCGAGTATTCTTTTTGCGCTTACTTTATAGTAGCATGCAATTTATAATTGTTGCGAAACGTTTCGAAAACAGTTACGTTCTCAGTCTTTTTTTTTTATTCTAGAGTTTGTAACCATTTTTTTTTACTGAATATCGAAATTAAATATTGTGTAGTAATCTTTACTGCAAAGAATGAGCTTGGTTCTCAAAGCCGCAAATAAAATTTTGAATTGAAGGCACTGGGTTCTAAATAATGAGTCTGAGTTGATGTATCTGACCAAGCGGAACGACTGAAGCGTCCCCGCGCGCACTGCGCAGTTTTTCGTTCCCCATCTTGTAAAGTTGACTGTGCGCTCGTTTAAGTTTGATATATACTGTTTAATATTACGGTAACTTTGGCTCTTCTACTTTGGACATTGATTAATTCGACGAGACAATGAGATAGAACACACAAAAAGGTTTTAAGATAAGTGGATAGATATGATTTTTTCTACATATATATTTGTCATCATGTCAACCGAAAGACGTCCCAGCTGGACTTATGTATTTTGGACGGAGTTCCAAATTCCATGGTTTTGTTTCGCTCCCGTTCAGCGGCGTTTGATGTCGTCTGGCCTACCGACGCTGCGTTTACCGGTACGGGGCGGCATTCCAGCACTTTGGGACTACAGCGTCCATTGGCTCTCCGAGCCATGTGCCCCGCCAATTGCCACTTTGCTTTCGACTCGTTGAGCTTTTAGGGGGCGCGTTAGGTTTGATTGAATTAACACGCACAAACACTTTCAAATCAGAAGTATAATATTTAAATATAACAAGAGCACATTACACAGCAAAAATTGAGGACAACACGAAATAATAATATAAAAGAAGGTGCGCACATAAAAAGTCTAATGATAGGTAGAATGCGCATACAGTCGAGTCGCGCGGAAGGTTTGGACTGCACTCCAGCGCCCGGCGCGTAGGCGACGATCGCGGTGGGAACTTCGCCGCGCCGGCGCGGGCTGCCGGCCGCGCGACCTAGTTTATTTTCGCCCGGGTATGCTCGTGAATTAAATTTTGTGTGTAAATAATTATATATTTATGTTATGTGGATGAGTTGGTGTGAATGTGTACGTAGTGTGATGTATGTAATACGAATACTTATAATAACTATGATATATATTATTAGGTATAGTGGTGTGCGAATGAATAAATAAAATAAACTGATATATATGTGTTGCCTACAAGCCGTGTCTTTAACTCTTTCCACTTCGTATTTGACCACGGCTCTCTCCATCGCCTGCTTAGTGACTCTGTGCCCAAAGTTAGCGACCACGTTTCAGTTAAAACCAATGCAATCTTTATACATAACTTAAACTGGCAACCTACTTGTAACGTTCATACGAGCCATCCGATTCAACACAAAGTTAAATTTACCCGGGTTAAGGTAAAAAAAAGATTTGAAGCTCTATAATAGATAGTAGTAGATAGTAGTAGTAGATATAAGTAGATAGATAAAATTCTAACTTCTACTACTACTATATGTTTATTCTAGAGTTATGTTCGTTTTAAGTGATAAAAATATCACATGCTTCCTGAAACCTGCATGCCTGAGAGTTCTACCTAATGTTCTCAAAAATGTGTGGAGTCAACCAATCCGCACTGGGCCAGCGTGGTGGAATACGGCCTTAACCCGTTCTCATTGCGGGAGGAGACCCGTGTCCTGTAGTAGGCCGGTAACGAATTGATATGATGATGATGAATAGCCTAGTGAGTAAGAATTCCATCTCTCTTTCGTGGGGACCGAGTTTGATCTCCGGCACGAACGCATCCCTTTCTTTTTGGAGATATACAATCCGTTTTAAGAAATAAATAAATCTTGCTTTAATAATTAAGCAAAACACCGTGAAGAAACCTGCATGCCGGAGAGTTCGCTACATTCTAAAAAGGGTGTGAAGGTTACCAATCCCTACTTGGCCAGCATCATTTTATCATCATCATCATTTCAACCAATTGACGTACACTGCTGGACAAAGGTCTTTTGTAGAGTTCCACAATCTACGGTCCTGGGCCGCTTGCCTCCAGCGGCTCCCAGCTACTCGCCTGATGGCATATGTCCACCTCGTTGGGGACCGACCTACGCTGCGTTTACTGGTGCGGGGTCGCCATTCCAGCACCTTAAGATGAGCAGCTTCACATGAAGCTGCACTGCACTAAGTCTAAGTCTTACAACCCTAATCATTCTTACTAGAGACCCGTGCTCTGAAATGGGCCGGTAACAGATTTATAATGATGTTGATATAAGGGTTTATGTAGTAACGTGTTACGTCACAGGGTATCGGCTCTCGCATAATGCTGTCGATGGGCTACGTGCCGGGCACAGGACTTGGCGCGGCAAGCGACGGACGCCTGCGACCCGTTGAGGCGCGCGCCACACCGCCCGGGAAAAGCCTGGACCACTGCATGGCCTTGAGTGAGAAGATGGCTTCACAGGACCCACTTAAGGTGACTATCTATTTATTTTTACACCTTGTCAGTACGGCACGGCCATTTACACTACACTTAAGGTCAGTGGCGTGCACTGGGTTTCTTACCAGGGTATGCATACAGCAGTAAAATTACATAAAATGGAAAAAATCCTCCTCTTATACGGGCTATATTTCAATTTTAGGGTATGCAGTGCTTTTGTGCATGTATGAAGTGCACGCCACTGCTTAAGGTGACTATCTATTTATTTTTACACCTTGTATGTACGGCAGGGCCTCTTACACTACATTTAAGGTGACTGTTTATTTATTTTCTCATCTCCTATTCCAATCAGCATTGGGCCAGCGTGCCCTGTAGTGAGCCGGTAATGGGTTGATATGATGATGATAATGATTCCAAATTATGTGCTTTCATAACTTAAAACATTTTATTCTAACGAAAATGATTTACAACGAACGCTCGCTCTCTCTTCACTCATCGCCTTATCTATATAGCTATAAGGATCGAAATTGTGATGGTGGCACTTTAGTTAGTTGTTCGTCGGTAAAAAATACTTATTACATGCTTTTTACAATGTCGGTTATTTTTTGACAATATTTTTTTTATATCTTATTGTCAAATGTTACCTATAAACCTTTATTCTGATTAAAATTTCAGGTTGAGCAAAAACTGAAAAGACTACAAAAGAAGGAAGAAGAACGCAACAAAAGAGCTTATGAGAGGGAAAAGGAAAGGGAGAGGAGAAATGTATTCAATTTCCTAAACAACACTTTAGGACAAAAACCGGAACAAACTACTAATGTAGCCTCTATCGATATCAAACAATCTACGAGCAAAGATTTAAACATAGAACAGTTTAAATTGGAAGAAGATTGTAGAAAGATCGAGAACGAAATTGTGAAATTAAATAGTACTTTATCTAAATATCCTCAAGGCACAAATGGTTATAGAAGCATTGCAATGCAAGTTTCAGAAAAAAATAAAGAGCTTAGTACGCTTCGAAACAAGGAAATGCAAATTGCAAAAGAGCAAAAACAAAGGAAAGACAAACAGAAAATGACTGTTTTTTAGCACACGAGACAAGCAGTAATGTACTTTATTGAGTACGTAATAAATATTTATGACAGTATTATAATAGTTTTATTATTATTTTGAAAGCCACATGTATCAAAATGTGCTTATCAATGTCGGCATTGGCAGACCAAAATTGTCTCTCAAAAATTAGGCACGAAATATCGTTTAATGGCTGACAAATCAATGGTAGTAATATCTGTTGTACAAACATTATTAATTAATTAGTTCATGGGGAATATTCGGAAAAGTGATGACCTATGGCTCTGAAACGTGGTCGCTAACTATGGGCCTCATGCGAAGTCTCACTCAAGTCAACTCACTCAGTGGGCGATGGGCAGAGCTATGCTTTGAGTATCGCTGACGTGATCAAATCAGGAATAGGATCTGTAGAGGAACCAGAGTTACCGACATAGCTCAGAGTCGCGAAGCTAAAGTGTTAATGGGCGGGCACATAGCTCGGAGAATTTAAAGTTCTGGACCGGCGACCTCGCACCGGTAAACGCAACCTTGGTAGACCCCCGACGAGATGAACGAAGACATAAAGCGGGTCGAGCTCTGTCATAAAAAGCTACTAGTGTGTTCTATTCTACTATTACTAGTGTGTTGCGGCGACGCATAGTAAGTTTGACGCATAGTGCTAGTAAAATTTTCTATCTCGGAGATTTTCTTCATTTTATATCATGCATACCCTGTGCATACCCTCTATGCACGCCATTGAGAACGCTACAGCATTAGTGCCCTGGCGCTTTAAAGCATTGTGTTAACCGGACGATAGTTGTGTTCCTCAACTTATCTACTTGAATCAAAGTTGTGTAACCGTAGTCCACCGCGCTCGTAGCCAAGTAGACTTTACACGCATTGAGAACATTTTGGAGAACTCTCAGGCATGTTTGTTTTTTTCTCGTTGTTTCCTTCATCGTTAAGGCAAGTGATCGAAGTTGGTCCTCCCGTAAGAGAGACCGAAGCCCTAACTAGTAGGCTTTTACCGCTTTTTCAGTTTCAGTTATTTTTTTTCTTGATTACATTTACAACAATTATTATTTAGAGTTAAAGGAAATAACAAAAATTTATAATTACAAATTTCTATATTTACATGTGATGTTTTTAGTTTAAAATAAGCGTACATGGCATATAATTACAATTAATATATGAAATATTTTCTCTATAAATTAGATATTTGTACTATCAAACAATATTACAAAGTACTTATAAATGTTAATGGATAGTGTGACTAGCAAATAATATTTGCCGATTATATAAAATTGTAATATTTTAGCGACAGTGGGTCAAATGTTTTACAACTTAAATTACCTAATATTACCTACGCTATACCTAGTTTAGGTATGGAATCGAGGCTTCACAAGCCTGATTTATTATTTCCAAGCTATCCTTAAAATTTTGCATATCAATTGTTATTAATTTATATATACCTGTTACGGGCAAAATGATTACTACAGGCATTGACCGGGCAATCTGAATAATGCGTAGGGAAACCTAGCAATGTGGTTAATAACAATTGAGACTTATTTATTTATTACACAGTATACATTATGAATACTGATAAAATAAGTTTTTCGCAATACTTTTATAATTTTATTTGCGGCGTAGTTTTATTTTATTAAGTTTTATTACTTAAGTGAATTTACTATAGGGAAATTCAATATAAAATTACAGTTATGTGTAATTTTTTGGTGTATAAATATTTGAGGTGAACGCGAAGTGGTCTAGCAGACAAGCGAATCCTTTTCACTAATATTAAATTAATGAATTAATGATTTTCTGACAATGATGCTGATTCTGTTGCACACAAATTAACTTAACTGGTTGATAAATAGTTCTATTTTTTCTACGGGAAACATACTGAAATTCAGAGATTGGTTTACGACAGTAATCACATTTCCCGATTCGCAATATTAATATTCACACTACCCTACTAATCACTGAGCCCGCAACATATCGATTATATTATCTACATTAAAAATGAGTATAAAGGTGATAATTTTGCATAACATTATACTCCAAGTAACAATTAAAACATACTCTTAAGATTTGCTACGTGAGCAAGACACATTTGTACTTTCCATTATCCTGCGGGATTATGCTTTATTTTTTTGACATTTGGTTATTCACATTCACAGTGCCCATTTAGTTCAATAATCGCTTGTGATCTCACACATAACCGTCACGTTGAATGAAAGTTGCGGCATTATCGATATGACAGGTTTGTTAGAGATAAGATAGTTGCAATTAAATCGCTTAAATGTCAATAAAATTACAACATAAACCTGCAGGCTGGTGTAGTTAACGTATTCGTAAACTATTTTATATAACTGCACTATGCCAATACACTGAAAAGATGTTATTCGGAAGAATGAGGGCTATCGAGTGTAGGCTACAGAAGACGCCAGTTGTGAATAAATATAAATGCTTTTGAAATCAGCGTTCAGAAAGAATCCTTTTCTGAATAATCCTAAACAAAATGGAGACTACGTAAAACTGAGGCTGATTAACAACAATATTTCATTGCAACAATGGAAAAAACATTAGTCCGTTAGAATAATATAATATCAAGCCTATTTTAACACATAATTATAATAGGCCTTACATATTTTACTTAAATTAAATTAAAACAAATAAAGAGGAAAAAAGGTTTTTCTTAAAGTAGTGTACGAAATTGAAATTATACAAACTTGTTTATTACCTTACAACTATGGAGGGTAGAGGTAAGGAGAGTCATCTGTGTATATGAAAAAGTGTCGTCAAAATGTATTAAATTAGGATGGCGCCACATTTGCATCAGGGTAACTCTTAAAAGAAGCGCCAAATATAAATATTGTTAGAGTAGTCTTGAAAAATAAACAAGGAAGTAAGGTTATATTTACCACAATATTTTGTACAACGTAAGTTGTTGAAATTCTTAATAATTAACTACTTTAGTCGATAATGACATTAAATTTTTTAACTCGGCATACTTCAATTCATCTACGATTGCTACATTCATACCATACCCTGTGTATCCACCAGCGCCATTGTGGAGGATTTTTGAACTGTTATTTAGCGCAACAACTGGACACTTTTTTAACTTTTCTCCCATATAAAATGACTCTCCTTACCTCTACCCTCCATACTTACAACTAATGGTCGCTATAACGTATAGCTGTTAAATTTTGACGTTTGGTTCTCCATATAAAACTACAGATATACGCTAACGCGGTTGTGATGTCAGTTACATGAACACTTGCCCTTAGGTCAGAAATTGATAATTAAACAATCTGATTCTAATCTTCATATACATTGACTAGTGCTATATTTTTCTATACCCTATTGACAAGGATAGCTCATCTGATTTTATACGATCTAAAGATTTTGGATAAAATAGATTATTTATATCTGTATGCCTTGAATGGCAGCCCTTAGTGTCTTAAAGACCCACCAATCCATATCTGTTTTTGATAGCTCCCATTCCACGCTCGACGTTGTGTATTGACACGTGGCATTTGTCATATTAAGATTCATTAAAACTTGTTAACATGCGATTTCAAATTCTCTGCCTGCGTAATTAAATTAATCCTATATTATTTTATGCTAAAATCTACCTACTTATGCATTGAAAATTTACTAAACGGATTCATCACAGAGATTTGTTGAACTCATATAAGGGCTCGCACACACTTAAACGGATTGCACCATAATGCATTATTTCACGTTCCATACATTTTATGACTGCATCATACATGGATGTAGCATCATTATAATGATCGTAGAGTAATAATAATTATTACTATCTTTTTCTTCTCCACTATTACTAACATAGCGGAGTAGACAAGGATAACAATAATTATAATAGTACATACAAAATGTATGAAAAAACATTAATTACGGTGCTGCCCGCAAAGATTTGCGCTTAGCATTACCATCACCTTTCATTCTGTCCTTTCATACTAAGTCGAATCGCATTGTGTGAATCATCACAGTAGCCATAATTGTAGTAGTAATGTCCATTTGAATACATCCATACATTATTCCAACAGCCATAGCTAAAAAATAAATAATTAAAATTGCTTCTTGCTTATTTTTTTCGGTAAGTAAAATATTATACACTGTTCCTAAAATTATTTTTTTTGATAAATTATTTATAAAAAAACATAGTATGAAAAAACACAGTAACAAAACTGCGACGAACTAATGATTATTATTTTTGTTCGTTTCAAAATTGCATCGTATAGTTTGTCACCTTGCAAATCGATTGGCAATAAAAGTCCTACGGCATGTATTAAGAGCGTTACATATTTTAATTAGGAGCAACCTATGCATCGAAATAGGAACCATATTGAGTGCAACGAGGCGTTAATTCTCTATAACATAAAAATCGCAAAACACTCTTTACCATATTTTGAACGAAATGGGAATTCAAAATCGAAAGTGTCTGTTGACTAGGTAATCACGGACATTTCGTATGCGTTTTTTTTTTTTAAATTATCAGATAGCCTTGCGCATCATGCCTGATAGAAAGCAAGCATGGTTTTGGGATTTGGGGCTTAGTTTGAAGCGAACTTGCCTAGAAAATTACTTATCACTCTAGCCTTGAAGGTTCTCTAGTTTTACGTGGCCAGAAACACAAGATGCCGAAGAGTTCGTGTCACGTTATGTAAGAGTTCTGTATATTCTTTTGCGTTGTATAATAAACATACAGTCAATACTACTTTATGCGCTACTGGGACAATTCAATTCTCATTCTAATTAGCGGCTACGCTTTCATAATATATAATACATTAGAGAGTGACAAAGAAAGAGAGACTTGTTTCTACTACACTAAGTGTTGAAATAATTAAATTGTAACAAATAAGTACACGTATATGAGACTCCTTGTCGCGATAACTTACACGCCTTTTCCGGCGACGATGTGAGACGACTTGCTTAAAGCGTAGATACCCAAGTTTTACTCCAGTACTATAAGGGTTGTGTGTTGATTATCGACAAACGCTCGCCATTTTCTATCGAGTATCGAAAAAAACAGAGTAAAAAAAACCTTATTAACCTTGTTTTAAAGCTTATGTTACGCAACAATTCTTAACGGGCAAAACTTTAAAACGTTGGTCATTGGTTCCAATTTACTTTGATGTAAAAGTGTTGTAATACTGGACGAAGACGAGTCGAAGATTGCGAGCATCCAAACATCCCACTAACTACTTATGACTGAATCTAAAATTAAAGGTTTTGCTATTTAAGTTTATGTAACCAAAGTTGCCTCATGATTCCCTCTTACATGTTTTTTATTTAACTGGAATTTTGTATGAAAACTCTTCAAGGATCTAAACGATAATCAAGTCACCTTTTTACCAGATTTTGGCATACCCCTATAGCGGATACATTGTGATGTCTTTATTACGTCTTTATACGTAGCTTCTGATATTACTATGGAATTACGTATGAGGAATCTGAGAAGGTCGCATCATGAGATTCACATTTTCCTATATTAGTTTGTTTATAGGTGAGAAATTCACTGCTAATGCTCTTCTCACAACAATCACTGAACAAATCAAATAACTCCAATGCAACTAATCGTTTAGGTACCTACATTTCTGGTTGCATTGCAGTCTAACAATAGTTTTCGATAAAAAAAGGCCAGAATATCTTGGAAATGTACCTATGGGTTTTCCCAAAAAGTCGCCGATTGTTGTACCTAGAGCCAGAGCTAAAAATGCAAAAGCAAGCCAAACTCCAAAATGCTCTTGCAAATAAAGCTCAATACAAATTACTACCTATCTTCTCTAGGTATTACTTTATTGGTACACTGCCGACGAATTATTTATCTTTTGGGTTTGTACTTTTATTAAGAAAAGACTAGGATGAGTCGGAATTCAAAGCAGACTTTTTTTGCCTCCTTGTGTGACATCGAATTTCCCTTTTAAGCGTTGTTTTAATTTACTCAAGGTCTCGCAAACTTCTTAAACGTTCTGCATGTTGACTGACAATATTTAACATTTAAAAAAGTTGTTTAATTGAGTTATATTTTAGTTCATAAGGTATATGGAAGAAGCGAGCGCTAATTCCTTTATTACGTTTTTAGGCATCATAATATTAAATTTATCGATTCTTGAATTTTCACACCGTTACTAAATGAAATCCTTTAAAGATGCCGATTCTGTTGTTGTTCAAATCTCTAAACTAAACCTAACCTAATGTAATGCAAAAATAAAGGGTAGCAATATTTTTAAACCTGTAAATTCAGTTTCGAGAATTGTGTAAAACAGAATTAGTGCTATTCATTTAGTTACTAATGCCATCTTTCACAAAATGTCATCATCTTTAGTATGAATTCTTTCGCGCCTTTGAACGATGAAATTCAGAAAAGTCAAAACTCATAACGTAGATTAGGAAAAGTGTTCAAATATCACATTAGTCCCACATTTTTTAAAAGATTTCGCATAGTAACGACGATAATAGATGCGTTCATGGTGCAAATTCTGTTGAACACAAACCTCTAAACAAACTAAAATGCCTAAAATATGCCATCCTTTTCCTAGGCAAACATAGTGCCAAGAACAACACTACGTTAAACCAGACAATTAAGTTTATTAAAAAGATTTGTTTTCAATATAATCTGCGCTATTGTAAGACCTTTTATAGTACAATGATTTATTAGGTTCCGCGAATGTAATCCAGCTCATGTGTAGTTAGTACTAGAAGGATCGCGCGATCAGTAACTGTGGATTTATATTAACTTAAACTATGTCGCTAGGAATTAAATAGAGTGTGATGTGATGAGATTGTGTACACTTTAGAGCTTCGTAACCCACTAGTTAACATTTATTACAAAAAAATAAAAATCGGATAATTTGATAAAACAGTGTTTTTATCATTGTAAATATTCATAATGGCGTACATTCAGGCGTAAATTAAACAGTGGTTTGATGAACACCATAAGATGGTTATCAAATACTAAACATTAAGCAGGGTTTACGTTGAGTTAGTTCCTGAGTTAGTCGATATTAAGTATAAAAATGCACTACGATTTGAATGCCATAGAGAATTGTGGCCATGACAATGTAAGGCAGTTTTTCAAGGCCGTTATCCGGATCTACTGTCTCCACTTTCAAGTAAATATATGACACTCTTAAATACCCCAGGCCTTGAAATTGTAAACGAGTATATATCTAGGCCACACGATAGATTAGTCCTATTCCGAGAAAGAGGTTGAACCGAATCCAACTCTGGAGTGCAGCGTTCGGGATGTTTCGGAACGTCTTCTCGTCTATATTTTTAGACCAAACAAAGAACATTGCGTGGAATGACTAATGGCTGAACATGCTTGCATACCATGGAGAAAATCTTTATTTCATGAAAACAGGAATGGGAAGATCCTTTAAAGAACCAGAGTTATCGGCAAAGTTAACAAACCCCTCACTAGGTGGACAGAGTTCAAACTAGTCGTAGAGAACCGCTGAATACAAGCGGCACAAGACCGTGCAAAATGTAAATCCCCATAAAAACCTATATCCAGTAAACGATATAGTGAAACGATGTGATGACCTTGACAATAACTCTTACTTCTCCTGAGGATTTGCTGATTTACGATAGGAGAGGGACACAAATTATGTTTGTGTTTTCAATTGATACCTTTTCAGCTATTGTCTTCTTCCTGCGGTTTAAATCAATAAATTTTTGTTCCTTGTTCCGTCATACACTTCGCTCAGTCTAACTTGACCGAGATAAAGTTGGCTCTATCGAGACATTCGCGCAAGTATCATTTACAAATCTCACCTCAGAATATAGAATTCCCAAAAACTAGTTTTTCAGCCACTAATTACTTACCCGGTCAACTCGGATGACGCGTATTGTAAAGGTTGGTCCTATCCAACTAAACTAACTTGTAATAAATGCCGACTAGTGAATACATGGTTAAAGTACTTATTCTTGTGTGTGTGCGACTTCAACCCAAAAGCACTATGTGTGTGTGCAATGTGTGTACGCTACGTAGGCCGCAGACGGGCGACTACGCACGCCATGGCGTCGTCCACTGAGTCGAAGACGGGCACTCCGGCGCGCCGGGCTAGGTCCGTTAAGTAGTGACGCCCGCGGTTGTAATCTCGTACCGCTGCTTCGCTGTACTGTGAAAAAGGAAGTTAAGCGTAATATATATTGCGAATTTCGCAGAAGATTAAGTTAAATTGGGATGCACTTTTTTATAATTTGAACATTTAACTTGGTGTGCTCAGGGCAGTATTGCGCGCCTGGATACAAATCTAGCAGACGGAAATACGAGAACAGCGGTGTAACTTCGGTCGCTACCAACATGCGGGGTTCGGGAGGGAAACAAGGCGCCGAGCGGCTACTTACGAATGTTACGGACATTGCGCGTCTTACCTTCATACGTATAGCAATCATTTTACTATATTAGTCTGATTACCTTTGTGAGCTGTGTTACCTAGTATTTCTACAGTAAAAGTAATTTATTCCTACAGTGCTACTATTATTTGGACAGCCAGAGCTCCCTGGTACCTAAATAGGGAACTGGCTCCACTATGGTGCTTAGCTTCATGTGGCTGTAATCTTACCGGCAACCACGCCCTTTAGACTAAACGGCAGAAATAAGCAAGGCAATTACTGCCTTGCTTATGGTACTTCCCCAGGCGAGCTGTTTCTACACTATTCTACTACTAAACCAACTACAGGCACGGGGTTCAAAAAACAAGTGAGTTCAATCTGCACACGAGGCATGATTGTGCCGAAATCTGATCCAAACGGGTCCTTAAGTGTTTTTTATACCCGTGCGGAACACAACGCAATTTCTGGTCGGAATACTTATTTTGCGAGTGCTGCAAACATGGCACGGATTAACGTATGGAAAGTCGATTGCTCATCACCAAAACTGTTGGGTCTCCTCTTCAATTGCGCTGGCGTTACCTGACCCGAAACTAATTGGTCTCCTGTGAAGTTGTGCCCGGAATGTTTAAATGACATGCGAACTATGTTTTCTTCTGTTGCAATTTTATGTCTTAAAAGTGTGAAGCGATAGGCGGTACTTCTTGGTCTAATGCAAAGTGTCTGGCTGGAGTAGTAATACGTGTCGGTACATACCGGATGCGCCTTAGCGGGGTCCATGGGTTGCACGATTAGCACCGTGTGCTGCGCGCGCAGTCCCATGTAATGTGCCGCCAGCACCATTGCCGAAAAGCTCGGCGCCTCTGCACTTAGTGCGAACACCAGCACGCGTGATCCCAGCAATTGCTCCTCGTCGTACGTGCCTGCGGGTCACACGATATTGGTTAGCGCAAAATTTCAAAAATGCAGGTTATTCAAGTTAAAAGAAAATACTGTAGTATAGTTCTTCCCAAATAGCGCCACTTTGTGTTTTTGTTAGTGGGTATGCCAACATAAAATACGCGTGCTAAACTGCATGCTTAGTTAATTATGGTCTCCTAGTGAGGCAGCAACAATAATTAAATTTTAGGACATCATAACACAATTAAAAATGTTTTTTTGTATTTATTTCTTTGTTTTACATAAATAATAAATAATAATTTGGTACTATGGGGGGGGACTAAAAAATACCTTTGAAGGGCTGCGGCGTGACGTCCTCCGAAACAGTATAATAGTCCGAAGCGCTAAGCCTGTCCACGGGCCGATCGGAGTCCGGTGCCCTCTGTCTCAGCTCCACGTCGTTCAGTGGTGACGATGGGGGTGAAGGCGTGTGGGTATCGGGCCTGGGTTTCTTGTCTCGGCACGGCGACTCGGGCGCAGGTGCCGTGCGGCGGGCGGGCGCGGAAAACATGCGCGTGTAGTCGTTTGCGCGCGGTATCACGTACGTGTAGCCCTCCCGTCTGAGAATCTCCTCGGGTCGCCTGCTGTTTGACTACAGGGAAAGAAGAGTATCCTATATTATACTTCGTCCGCTTGAATAGTTTACGGTACATCTGCTTTGGAAACTATGTGAAATTAAATAAATAAATACATAAACACAAATAAATGGAGATAGAATATACCTTGGATTTGTACAGGTTACTTTTTACCCCGTAAAAAATTCTTTGCTTACCGCACGTTTTGTGAAAAACTGAATTTTACGTCTATAGATATAGTTTGGTATAGCAAACTTCATCGAAATAGATTTATTCTAGCTGCCATACATCACAAATATCAGACACTAAGGACCTATCATAGTTCTGCACGGGTATAAACTAGAAAAAAAGAGTGAAACCACAAAATAATAAATTTAAAGGCCGTAAGTAAGTCTTTAAATTCATTTTTTGGCGACTTGGTTGCAATGAGAATGCGAATGCGAATTTTATTGCGATTTACAACAAAACTAAATTAAGTTTTATTACGTGTATAAACGGTCTGCGCAAACCTCGTTGTTCGGTTAAGGAAGAGTTATCGGATAAACACAGACGCGGAAATATATACTAAGTATATAATATGCAGAGTTAGAAATTTTATGATTATTATTGAATGAACGAAGTTACTCATTTTATGTAGCGCACAACCACGTTGCCTTACTGTTACAGACGATCAGTGAAAGTTTTGGCATTCTCTCGTAAATTTTTAGGTTAATATGGTAACTGACATTCATGGTTTGTAGGTCAATAGATGACGCGTTTTGTGAGCAGGCGGCTAGTAAAACTTGGTTTCAAACTAACTGTGGCTCGCGACTACATCCGCGTTTGATATCAGTTTTTAAACTCAGCGGGAATCTATTATTTTTCCACTATAAAAAGTTTCCTTTATGTGTACTATTCCAACTTTATTTGTGACAAATTTAATCAATATCGTTTTAGCGGCTATCTTGTGTAAAGCTATTTATTATGTGTAAATCCGCGGGAACGAAACTTAGCGGGATAAAATCTACCTACGATATGGCTAGTTTGTTGGGTTATAAGCCTTTCATTACGGTATTAAGGTTCAATTTGGCTCGCATCATCGCAGTCTAGGTAAATATAATGAGAAGATAACAGCGCTTCCGTGAACAAATAAATAAATTTAAACTGTTACGCAACGCTGTTAGTACAGCTATTTAATTAACAGTGACGACAAAATAAACAGTATTACAACAGTTAACAGTTAATACTGGCAGTACAATTAGCAATTTTCGTGAGACTTCTCAGTATGTATATGCGAACTGCAGTACCCAGCTGAAATTTTCGTGAAGAATAGATAACCAGAATATTCAGAGGGGTGGTCCACACTGTTATTATAAATGCGGAAATGTATTTGTTTGATTGTCCTTCCTTCGCGCCCTAACTTAGCAACCAATTAACTTAATTTTTGGTTAAGAGTTAGTTGAAAGGTCGGAAAGTAATATAGGCTACTTTTATCCCAAGAAAACAAGCTGTTCCTAAGAAACTTGTCAGTCTTGCCCGCGTTCTTCGTCCGCCTGTATTACGGTTTTGTACAATTCCCGTTTTTACTTTTTGTCTTTTTTTCTTAATTTAATACCCAAATTTTTCTGGGATAAAAAGTAGCCTATGATACTCTCAGTCTATTGTTTAGTTACAACTTTTACGAAGGACAAACAAGGATAAGGATAAAAATGTCCAAAAGCCCAAATATCATCGGAGGATCCTAACTCGCCAAACATTACCCCCTAAGGACGTCCTAGTGCTTCGGTGGAAATACTTGAGTATCCTCAAGTATTTTCAACCTTACTCTACTTTATTTACACTTTTTTTTATTAATTATACCAATTCGATTAAAATAGTCATCGTTAAGACATGACAACGTCTGTCGGGTCAGCTAGTTTTAAAATAAAAACTTACGGGGAATGCTCCGCCGAGGTAAACGTCGTGAACAGGCGCACCCAACATGGCGGGTAGCCTCTCTAACCGTCGCTCAGTGCCCGGCGTGAAAACTGAATCTCCACTGCTACCTCCTGACGCCGTGCCCTCTTCCACTGCACTTCTATTACCACCATTCTGTAATTATTTTTTCATATAAGACTACCCGTCGTTTTTGTTCTTTTTATACACTTTTCAGCTCTTCTGACACTGTAAACAGCGGATGAAAGCGTTTTAATAGTTATAATTGACGGACCAAGGAGATGTCGCAAAAAAACTCTACTACTACCTCTAGTGTGCGTTTATGTTTTAGATACCCGATCCGGTCTAAAACACATTTGCTAGTTTTGAAACATTTATGTCCTTATGTGGCATAACGTCTGCACAGTCGCAGTGTATTTTTCACGCTATGACATCTGAAACGTGCTGTCAGTAAAAGTGTGCCAGAACACTGTATAAATATTACGCCATATTTATAAGTAAGGCCCTAAAAGTCTCAAAACTATCTCACTGTGAGTTGAATCCGATTTAGTCAACTACGTCAAAATAGCTTATCCTATAAATTCCTCAAAAGTTGGGCTATCAAATGCAAAAAAGATTTTTTTCTGCGTCCAAACAAACACGTTTTAATTCGGAAACAAAAGCCTTTTGTAGCAAAAACCATTGTAAAAAGCATCTGAATTAGAGTCAACATTCTTTAATTGCAGAATCATATGTTTAGTTCAGTAGTGTTGCATTTTTAAAGTATTATACCAGGTGAGTAACGGAACGCGTACCTTCGGTATCTTCAAGGAGAGTTTCTGTCCGTACGCCCTTAGCCTAGGGTTGTGCACTCGCAAGCAGTTGTGCTCACGCGGTGAGCTAGATACACGTTCCGCCACGCTCGCCGCTACGCACTCCTTATTTTCAGATTCCGTCCCATTGCGGTTCTGGTATTCTATAAAAATATATTTAATTATATATTTGATAAAAGAGTAACGCCTTACTTTTTTTTAAATCATGATGTAAAAAACACATTAGGCCTAAATTTATAGTCCACGACAATCAGACAAATTTGTGGCATATTGGGCTCTTGGCAATTGTGCGTTGTAAAGTAAATATCAGAGGGCGTTCCGGTATTTGAGAAGAACGTGCGTGAAAGTGAATTTTAGAAGATTCGTGTAAAAAAATACTTAAAAAATATTTAATATATATATATATATATATATATATATATATATATTTGTAAACATCATCCCATAGTTGTTTGGCTGCCGTAGATAAAATGAAATCAAGTTGAATGTTTGTCTTGTCTTTCAACAAAATGCAATCATAAACAGAACATCACTAACAAGACTTTTGCGAAATAGAAAAAAACATCGATTTACCTAAAACGGAAGAAATAAACCAAACGACGATACATTAGCCAGAAAGGCCTTGAGAAAATTGCTCTCCTTGATTCGAATAATAAGGAAATCAAATCAAGATATAAAATCTTTATCATGAACAACTTCAAAAGGTCGACAAATTATAGATATGCAAAAAGCCGAATAAAATACTGGAAAAATATTTACATGAATGGAGATAAAAAGGCGAAAAGATTAATAAAAAATCCAAACTGAAAAACCAAACAACGGTTGCTCAAACAGCGAAATTTCAATGAAATGCAAAACAGAAAACAATCACACCGCAAATGAATCTATTCGCAGAATGAAATCTGAGTGTTGTATTCCTCAGAGCGAAGAAATGATAAGATAAGCAATGTTTACAACTGTTATGCCGAATGATTAAATTTCATATTTTTATCTGCCAGGGAAAATGACGATACGAAATAAAATAAAAGCGTATTATGAATGGGACGATGTATCTATGAATAATGACTGCATAATATCGGCATCTCCTTAAGCGCACCGTTCTCGGGATGATTCTCAAAGGAAAATAATATTTAGGATCAGCACCAAACATGCGACAAAGCACTGCTTTAACTGCACTACGAGAATTCCTAATATTCATAATTTTCCTTTTAAAATCACCCTGCTATTTAAAATAACGCGTGAAAGCCAAAATTTGAACTAATTTACGATAACGAAAGTTACTGGCAAAATCCGCATTAGATTGGCTATTTTTAGTCGCATCTCCAACCAATCTGTGATCAAATTTTGTTACAAATATTTCGCAGCTGCTTGTAATGGACTTGAATATGAATTTGGAAAAGCAAAAGTTATATTACATTTTATTATTATTACATCCTATTTTTATTACTGAAACAATATTATTATAGATTCCTAATATGGTAAGCTAAGCGTTATTTTGAATATTTTTTATAATGATTATAAGATGAAAGATTAGACTATTGATATAAGCAAATAAACAAAAATGATATTAGAAATGCATTCTTATGCATGTTCAAAGTCAGCAAGTCATTATTAATTATGTGACGGTACGCTTTAGGGTTATCATAGTCCGTCAACTTCTTAAGCAAATATGCCCAGGAGTAATGAAGATAAACATTCAAGAGCTTGCGTCGAAGAATAACAATGAGGCTCTTTCTTGGTTAATTAGGAATAGAATTCAATAAAGAAAAACATTAAAATCTCCAGTGTTTTATATTTTGGGTATATTTTGAGTAAAGCGTGGGAAGTTAACGAACTATAGCTCGGTTAAGCGTGGCGTGCATGACGCACCGGGGGACAAGGTAGACGAGGTGAGCAAATCACGGAGCGAGCGAAACGCGCGACGAACGCGTGCCGCCACACTCGACCCTGATGGAGTGCGCGGTGATTGCCCTTTAACAAATATCACCTTTACCAACCGATACTATGTGAGCACAAGCTGAAATAAACCTACCTATTTGTGTTTTAGAAAATCGAATGGAGAATTTGAAACAAGTCGATAAATTACTAAAATCGATTTTACAGTTTGCACTTATTCTGGTTGAAGTTGGCTCTCTGGGGAACTTCCCACATATAACCTCAGGGTACTTTTGAATTCCTAAAAACTGTAACTATGCAGTCAGTAGTAGTTTACTTCAATTACGCCCAACTGAGATCGCACGAATAGAAGACATGTTATACAGAAATAATACTGTTATTATAAATCTATTTACGAGATATAAGTATTATTCGTAGAATAGGTCAATACATATCTCTTATCGTTATTCTGTCAGTTGTTGGCTATATGTCGTTTAAATTTCAAATTGTTAAATAGGCACTGTGTTTTTTTTAAATAATTTATATACCATTAAGAATATAATAATTGAACTCATAAGCCGTTTAATTTTAAATGATGATTTGTTGATAATAGCGGTTGTGATCTCAGTTCTCACCTGCATCCGCAGCAAGCTCGGCGACACGACAGAACGTTTCAAAGTCGATGGTATCCGCATTCGGTGGTAAACAACGTTCTGCAAGATCGCGCGGTACCCGCGTCGCATCCTTAAGTGCTTCGACGGCTCTTGCGCGTGTCAAACGCGCGTTTCTGCCGCCTGCCGCATCGTACGCGCGTTTTAACCGTAGGATTGTGTGACCCAAGGGGTGACGCGGGTGCGTTCGCGCGCCCCGAAGAACAGTGCGTGCGCATCGTAACGCCGTGGGGATATCTGTAAATGCGGGCAACCCCCGTCTCTCTACCGCTTCTTGTAAAGTAGCACGCGCTCGCGATAGCTCAATGTATTCCCTGGAATAAATAAAACAAATATGTATTAGTTATCGGTGCCTCCCAAAAGAATCTTGACTAATCTTTTAAAACTGAGTTTGTTGGAATCTACTATCCGGCCGTTTATACTAAATATGTCAAATAGTCTGTTTCTTAGGGAAAATAGGCTATTGTACCAGGCTATGACCCATAGTTAACGTGGCTGAAATCGCAGGGCATAGCTAGTAACAAAATATGAATTAGCAACCAAATTTAGAATTTGTTGGTGTAAAGACAATACAAAACGTATTAACACACAATAATGAGAGATCTTGCATAATACAAAGGTCTTTTGCCTTATATTAGTCTAGGTGGGATTGCTTCACAATAAACAATAGTCTCATCCTTTCGCCTATTGCGTTCGCATGTAATCGAAGTTCTTAAAATAGTCCCAATGACGTTTGTAAGAGTATTGAGTAAAAAAAATCTTTGAACATTGCAGGCGTTATATATAGCAGAAAGAAAGAATGTAAGAAAAATCGTCACACATTTGTGTAAAATTGTAACATTTGTATCATTAATTTGTTTTAAATAAAATTAAATGTGTGTCAAAAGAGCTGGCTCAGTATAGCTGCACTAAAAGGCTTGATTCACTCTAATTTGCGAAAAACATTCAAATCTATCCAGTCTGGTTAATCAAAGAGAAAAATCACAAAACTGCAGATACAATAAGTTAGGAAGGTTGTTTATTACTTTTTAATTTACGCAGGTTTCGTGTCTATACCGGAGCAAACTCAGGAGTTTTCATTGCAACATATTGGTGTTAATTCTATTGTACTTAATCTCTTTTCGAGTAGTTATAGCTTGAATAGCACTACTTTTAAAACTGCCAATTTACTATAGTTTAGAGATTAGCGATTATGCACCTACAATAAAATTATCACTAAGTTCTTTGCAATGTAAGAAACCATTATACAAAATTTCATCAAAAGTTAATAACAGAATTGCACTTTAGGTCGAGATAGCGAAATAAAAAGTAGCTCAATCTGGTCTCCATCGAAATATATCACGTAAATCTGGTTGCTCTCTGTTGTTGTTACCCTATGCTAATCGCCGTATGTACCGTTGTAGTAGGTAAAAGCACAGAATCAAGAACATATAGAATCCTCATTCAGCCATTATCGCATGCAATGCGTTGTATCCAAAAACAGTGAAAACGTCCCGCGCACGTCTCACTTTACACCCGCGGAATGTTGCTAGCTCACCAAATTTTCCCAATTTCCTCATTCTATGCTTAATGTTTTCCAAAAGAACAAACATTAGAGGTAAAACAACTATTGTCAACCGCTAAATGAAATGACAGAAACACTACTAAAGTGGAATGCTTTTTAATGCTTCATTATTAGTCGTGTACACGGTTTCTCAGAGCACAAGCTCTTAATTCTGTGGGTAAAAGAATATTTTAATGAGTATGCCTTTTTATTGAATTTTTTCAATAGGTACTTCATTGTAACCTATATTAGTAAAGATAAAATAGATAAATGAGAACTAGTGAGGATAAAAATTAGGTAGACTAACTGGTCTGAGATGGTCTCGGATCCAATGGTCTGATGGCGTGAGTAGGGTCGCAGCACCAGCAGGAGGTCTCTAGGCGCGGCGGCGAGATGTGCCGCTTCCACGCTAGCGGCAACCGCTCGCGTCTCGCTGTCCAACACGAATAGCAACGCCCGCGCTTCAGCCTTTGCCCGATGCTCTACCTCTATCAACTCCGTCGACCAGTCGTCTACTTGCTATATAAAAAAATACATACTAGTTAAACATTATTTAATGTCTGTTTTTATATTGGCAGAATACGAAAATTTAATTTCATTTGAATTGAGTTCCAATGTGGTTATTGTGTTCTACCGTTTAATTAACATTCCTAAATACAAAGGTTAAATACATAGGTATTTGGTTTTTGGTTTGGTATAAAACAAACCTTTAGAAATAAAACCGCGTAAGAAATTTTGCGCTTAGACTGGATTGTAAAATTGGTGCATTGAAAGCGAACAAAATGGTGTTGCATTTAAAACTCACTTTTTTAGTTTGGCCCTCTTATGAATTGAGCTTTATTCTTTAAAAATTATCTAATTGAATTAGGCATTATCTGTAAATGCTCTACATAATTCTCATGAGACCAAAATAAAACGATATCGTTATCTTTAAAAATTTACGAAAAACGTGTTATATCGGAACCTATTTAACTTGATGCAATCACGTAGGTAACTGTAAGTGATACTGAATACACAGAATCTACCATTGAAACACGCATTATCTCCTTCGATGGCCTATGTTCCTACATGTCGAAACGGTGTATAAACATAACCCAAAAAAAAATATTAAACATTAAGGAATTATAAAGTAACGCAATAAGTAGTCACAGCAGGTATTATAAAGGTATGGATGAGTCGCATTTTTTGTACAAATTAATGACACCAGTATACGCTCATAAATATTATATGCATCACCTACCTACAAATAATGTCTCTAGAATACAATAAAAAAAATCTTATAAATTTGCATGCGTAAATTAGTCACATACTATATTTAGGATCATGCCGACGTGTTGAAATTTTAGTATATTCAAATTGAAAGGTCTATGGCACTAAAATGCAAAGCTGATCACACCATTAGATTGGATACGTATATTTTAAAATGTGGTGCCCCTTTATATCATGTTCACGAGTTTGAGTTATATAAAAAAGATCGACAAAAATTTCAAACGGAATTTGAAAAATCAGCTCGGATTTTGAATAGTATTATAGCGTAAAGATGGTAGAATTTAAATGAGAAGGGAAGAACTTCCTATTTTGATGTCCGCTTTTTGATCAGCAGGATGTAAAATAAATCTTTTGATTTATTGTTTATTGGTTTAAAATCAGAAAAGACTACTTCAAGTTACTTTAAGCTTTAACTTCACCTATGCAGTAAGTTGCAAAGCTAAGGTGGCAATGGGAATTGGCCCATAACTTGGTCGATCGATGTACGTTCCAAGTTTTTGGAATGGGGACCTCGATTAGTGGTATTGGTTAAATATTACAGACAGACTGACAGATTTGCCCGCTAGCATCCTAGCCCTTGACTGCAACCTCATCTGCATCATCATAGATGAGGTTGCAGTCAAGGGCTGACTTGTAGAGGAATTAAAAAAAAAAAAAAATGGATTTCTGTCGGTTCATGTGATAATGATGTCGGCTTTATTATTGAGTTATCAACTAAATAATATTCCTATTTGGCAAGAAATCGTATTGTTTAGATACTTACAGGATTGAAATATGTGATGCCCATCTTTTCAAGCATAGGTATAGCGATGTCAGATCTCCACGTAGTAGGGTTGCACGATCCGCCCAGAAACACTTCGCAAGGAGGTGGCGACGCCTCGCTGCCTGCGCAACATTACATTAGTTAGTTATCACACCACTCTACAAACGCTTGGATTTAAAATTCTAAACATATTTAGTTAAATATTGGACAGAAGCAGGCATTACTTTGCGGAATTCCATGATATTCTCATCCATGGTTGGTTCAGCAATGTTAATTGTAGGGTAATACCCTACAATTAACATGAAGCTTAGTTTACTATACTCCACGAAAAGTAGGACAATCTGTACGGTGCAATTTATAATTTCAACTTAATTTATTATCAACTACTACTACTAGTAGAACTATTATCAAATACTCCACAACTACTTCTCTCAATTGAGAGTACATTTCCGGAGATCTGTCTGGTACTTACAATTGAGAGTACATCGCCGAAGATCTGTCTGGTACTCTCCATTATTTAAAGTACTTTGTCAAAGATCTGTCTGGTACTCTCAAGAGAGTACATTGTCGATGATCTAAGCAGATAGCTATACCAAGCGGCATGGAGTATAAAGATTGAAGAAATTGTAATTACACAATTAATTAATTAATGAAAAAAATTATATACTAATAACCATACCAGCTAGGACAATATCCTCACAATTCATTTTTGGCATTTAACTTGACGGAATGTCATTAAATTTTTTAACGGGACTTAATTAACTGTGGGTCCCGTACCTTCCTATACATATCCAGCCTGCACCTACCGGATCCCTTTATAATTATGAGGATTTAATTGGTTTAGCTATCTATTATATAATATTACCGCTCCAGCGATATTCAAACTTATCTCATTCAATAGTAATTTGATAAACATTATGTCACTCCTTTCCTAAAAAGCGATATTATTTTCGCTGAATGATTTCTGATTCCAAAGTTAAGTGTTTGTATTAGGAAACAAACACTTTCATCGTTTATTTTTGTGAATTCGCCATTTACGATCCCGCTTATTCCGTCACCCTCGGGTAAAGGTCAACGACATTATCAGGCTGACATCATCAATATTTTATATTTATTTCTACGCTTTACTTTAGCTTTCATTAAAATTAATGTTTAGTGAACTATTTAACCAATAACATAAATCTATCTACTAAAATACTAACACTGACTGGCTGAAAAACTGAGAGATAATGCCCTTGTTACCTATACCTCTGGGTATTATACTGAAGAAGCATGAAATTTTGCACAATAGTTTTATAAACATATCGTTTTATTTTGGATAGCGAATTTATTGAGAAAAGTTTACCGCCCTTAGTGGTGCGATAAACGTAACATCATATCCTTGCTATATCTGGTTTTGACAGCCGATTGGCGCAGTGGGCAGCGACCCTGCTTTCTGAGTCCAAGGCCGTGGGTTCGATTCCCACAACTGGACAATATTTATGTGATGAACATGAATGTTTTTTAGTGTCTGGGTGTTTACCTATATATTATAAGTATTTATGTATATTATGCATAAAAATTATTCATCAGTTATCTTAGTACCCTAACACAAGCTACGCTTACTTTGGGACTAAATGGCGATGTGTGTATTGTCGTAGTATATTTTTTTATTATTTATCTGGTGTAATTCCGATCAGCAAAAACGGACATAAGTTGCATAGTATAATCCACAGTAAATGTTCGAAATTTATATAATCAATGTTATTAAAAAAAATCTGATTTAATATTGAATTCAACATTAAACAAAACAAAACTTATATATCTTCTGAAGATTACGTATTGATTTTATAAACTTGCAGCGTTTTATATCAAACAAATTCAAAATTTTCAAATGGCAGATTGAATTAAGTAAGTATTGCTATCGTTATCTACAGAGTGGAAAGGAAATACTAAATTTAATATATCTACTGAGGACTTTGTATCAGATTGATTATTTATTACTAACGTAAGGCGTACATAGCGGTAGAAAATCTATTTAAGATTCGCCTTTCGAGATGATTATTCAATAATCTTATTCTATGGTCGACTCGGAAGTGGCAGGCAAAAACTATGTTACCCAATATAGAGATACGAGTATATTTTTAAAATTGTATGTCGTAGTTATAAAGATATATAAACAATTTAAATAAGAAGGACTGCCCAAATTGAATAGTTGATTTTCAAGGGTACGAATAAGTAGTAGTAAATATAATTTATGATACAAATACCATACTGATATGAATATCATAACTTGATATCTGGGCAGTTTTAATATTGGGTGTAGGTGTGGTATCGGACAACCGATTCCGTATTACATATGCAGTAGATTTAATCACGTGTTCGAGAGCATAAGCCCACGCTCTTAAACCTAACAACGAGCATCGTGTCTAACGTAGTTCTACGTCAATACCGTGAATAATGCCATTTATAGTCCTAAGATAAAGGAAGACAACAATGACCACGATACATTTGCATCTGCACATGATTATTCATAAGCGTTTTTGGATATATGTACGAGTATAACCAGTGTTGCTATGCAACGAAATTTGTATGATGTGTAATGCTCTGACCCTATTTCTAAGATATGATTGAAGCACGCAAAAGAAGTACTGTTAATTATTAACAATTGTACTGTGGTTGAACACGCAATGGTGCGAAGATAATAAATAGTACAATAAAGATTTAAACAAATATAGCAATTAATTCCTCATTCTTTAAGATAATGGATTGAAAGTAAATATATCTTTGGACCTGTAACGAATGAAAGTTAATTTATAACTATTTGTTGACGTACATTTAATATTTATTTAAACAACTTTATTGCATATAAAGGAAATACACTGGAACACTTACATTAACATAAATTATATGCCAAAGGCGGCCTTATCACTAACAGTGATCTCTTCCAGGCTACCTTAACTATTGGAATAAGGCAATGAGAGACGGGAAATCGCAATAATATATATAGTATATATATATATACTATATACATAAATAATTAAATAAAATAATAAATGTAATAATATAATATACATAAATATAATATATATTAATAAATATGCATAAATACACACACATATACAACAAGTACTAGATTATCAAATGCCCAACCCGAAGGTTGCTTGAAACAGATCGCTACTTTGCTATAAGGTCACCTTATTGATTGATTAATTTCAATGTTTGCTACCAGTGTATACGAGTATGTGGTTTATAATACAGAATAATATTCTACTAGTCTAGATAAATCACATGCTGTTTAAGTTAAACGATTCAAATGTAAAGTTATATGCAAACAGAGATAGAGAATATTGAATGTAGAGCCAATATACACGGCAGTCCATTATTCCATTTTTACCGGAAGACATGCGAATACAAATTTAGTTCGCTATAAATAAGAATGACTAATATGATGATACACCTTAATTTAGAAAGTGTTCCATAAAGGTGAACGGTCTGTACGACCTGGTGCCCATGGTAATTATTGATGGACCTAGCGTGGGCTGTGGACACGTCGGCGAATTCTTGAACAACCTAAATCAAGTGTTCAAAAGCGCAGCAGGTAACTCTCAGGAGGTATTCAATCATCACCAGCCAGTTGTTCAATCATAAGTTTGCTTACTCCAGAAAATGCAATGTTTTGATTAAAAACAATAGAGAACAGAAACACCATGTTAACAAATAGAAAACAAATCTAACCGTTTCAATGAAACATGTTAAATGTTGACATTTCAGAGCACAAAAACGTGGCCAACACAATCCAATTCGGGATCAACATTCATTGCCAGAATGAAAACGTAAACATAACGCGTGGTCAACAAACGCACTGAACATCCCTTCCTTAGCCTTCGCACAGATGTAGAGGAAATGCCTTTTAATCTACGCGATTTTATAGTAAACATATTCACGTCACCCAATGGAACTAACACATTTTGCACCGTAGTATTTCATATTATGGATTGTTTGCGTGAATAAACCGTACCGTTTAAATGAAAATTTTTAGTTATTACTAATTTAATAAAAAAATAATGTTTACGAGGTTTAAAGACAGCAACGCACAAGGCACTATCATGGTTGTGGGCGGCATGGCTGCGGCTGCGTTTGACTCTTGACACTCGCGTTATTACGCGCTGTCCCGGCGGGCGGTCGGCGGCCGACTGGCTTCAAGGCACCACGGCAGCCAAGCCAACTCTACGTCCGACAACTAGCCAATTCCGCATTTTAAAATATTCCGTTATTTCTATACCACCACAATGACATGACACACAATTATCATGGCGATGATCCATCCCATAAACCAGTTATTGTCTTATTGATTCGTTCCCCATTAGCTCTGTCATGCTATAATTGTGCGTATTTTGCACGCTCGTAGCGGCCACTTTGCGATTGATTGCCGGTACAGGAATAAACAGTTTAGTTATTAATACATTCTGGGTGCAATTATAGCTTATTACTTTACATCTATTTCAAAAATTTGACGTACGATTGTATATCTCTATTAAGATTTCTAAAAGATGATTTCAATATTACTTTTGAACACTGGTATTGAACAAAAGTTCTGTTTTTATATTCTTCTAAAGATTGACTTCTAAACCTAAACATTTACTTATTTATATTATGTATTTGAAAAGGTCATCATTTGTGACAAATACTGTGCATACCTTAAATGCTTAAAATGGGTCGTCACCTCCATAGGAACGTTCTTTTAAAAACGACTACTTGAATTACTTAGAATTTGAGATGGCAATACTTAGAATTTTACTCATATATGTTGAAATACTGGTTTTCCCTAAATATCACTATAGAGAAAATGTAACTAAACAATTCCGCTTCGTCCGATGATATCTTCCGGGTGATAAGGAAACGTGGCGCGCCTATTTGTCAACGTACAAGGAATCTCACCGTGATCGTTTTATTCTTATATGTGTAATATATATAAGAATATTTACATAAATCGTACGATGAAAATAGAACGAAGTTTTTCAAGATCTCACAATGATTTTGAACGCAGCGTTTAAAAATATTGAAATGGGGACAAGATAACTACCGATATTGTTGCTTCACTAAATAATGTAGAATACATATCTGTCTATAAATGACTTCGTACTAATCGAAATATAAGATAGGAAAACAACACATACATTTTATTAGGGTGTTTCTTTAGTAATGCAGTAGTAAGTTACACTCTGTGTCTATCGTATTTTCTCATTAAAAATGCGCAAGCAACAAGACTTCTTCACGATTTCACTTAAAGTAAATTATAATTATTTATATTTTATATTTGTACTCCACATCAAGTTCAGAAAATAAAAATATAACATATACTTTAAGTACGTATAAGGATACAACAGGCGGCTTGGGTACAGCTAAGTATTAAAACAATGAAAGCTTTCAAAATGTATTTTTTAGAAAAAAACAAACCAAAGTCTATTGTCTTTAAGGATATTCTTGCTGTACGAATTGCTAGATGGTAAAAATAAGGGTGCAGATAAGTCGATAAGTAATTCTGAAGTGTTTCCAATTCGGACGAAGAATCTGCAACGAGTAAATTTCGAGCCGTTACCGCAGAAACAGTGTATCCGACAAAAACAAAATGCGTTTTTAAGTTCTTCTCTTTGAAAAATTTTTTTACAGTATAATTGGCTCGGGATTATATAACGTTAATTTATTAAATTTAACAGCACATTTCTAATAATATTTCAATGAACTTTCGTCTGTAAAATTTGTGTCTTGTCGGTTACACTTAGTCGACGTTAGTGGCTATATAATTGTCGACCCACCTAGCGACCAAGCCAACTTAGCCTAATCGACAAACCAGCAGAAGATTTATATTAATAATTTAAATATTTAACAGATATGCTGTGAAATTAAACTTTAACTTAGTTAAATTTCAATTCAAAAATTTAACATTATCTATATTTATAAAATTTCATACAAAAAAACTGCATACATCAAGCCTTTACCGCCAAATTAGCGAATACCATGAATAAAAAATGTAATTTTTTTTTTTAAATGAAGGTTTACTTAAATATTTTTAAACCTTGTCTTGGAATAAAATTACGCCAATTAAAAATTTATACTTTTCATTACTTAAAACGCACAAAACTTAAAAATTTAGTGGTGCGTGCTTGGATTCGAACTCGGTCCCCCGAAAGTGAACTCGAGCTCTTACCCACTGCGCTATTACCTACCGCCTCTTGTATATATATTGTATATTCTAGTAAATCGTGTTTCCACCAAAGAAACATTAAGTCTGGTGTGTCTGTGATTAAGTTTGGTGCATCTGTTCCAGGCACACAGCACTGCAGTGTTTCCGCACTCTGTTTATAGTTGGTGCGGAAGAGCGGGAAGGCCACGCCCGCGGTTTATTTGAGTTTGTTTACATTTGCGTTACAACATTATGCGGAACTAAGCCCTTTTATCCGTATTGTTTTAAAATTATGTGTAAACGTTTAACGCTTCAAGAATTCTTGACGCAAAAACAACGCAATTTGCATAAATCGCAATAAATAATTGAGTGTGTATGATACTTTAAGAAATTTTAAACCCGTTTTCTTTTACTTGTAGCTATATCTACAAATAAATCGATTAGTATCAGTAATTCAACTAACGATAACGTACAAAATATCCTTCATATAAAGTTTTGTTTACAGCTTATACTCGGTTTAAGCAGGCTGAAACTGATTCTTATGATCTTGTGCATAAACGTGTGTTCATAGGTATCATCAGGATAAATAATATTCGTTAAAAACTCTCAAGTCCCAGTATCTAACTTTTTCATGAAAAATGCAATTATGCGTAACTAGTATTATAATCCGATCCTTTTGTTGTAAAGAAAGATCACTGTTTATATTCCTTGCTAAGTGAAAGCCAATAGCGTAGAAATCGGTCGAATTCGGTAAAACCAATTTTATCTTCGACTTATAAATGTAGCTGATATAATAACTTATTTTATGCACTTGTTTAACAAATCTTTTATTGACAAAATTCATGTCTATTTAAATCCGTCAAATTTAGAATTACAATGGAACAACTTATAAGTATAATCTTAATATATATAAATCTCCTGTCACGATGTTTGTCCGCGATGGACTCCTAAACTATTTAACCGATTTTAAATTAAATTGGCACACCGTGAGCAGTCTGGTCTAACTTAAGAGATAGGATAGCTAATAGCTTAGATCTTTAATTATAGTCGCAATTTTATTTTATTGCAAATTATTTGTCTATAATTAATTGATAGTCACATGTTATATATATATATATACTACTATAATCATTTAAGGCTTAGCGATACTGAATACTTTAAAAACAAAATCAAACGCAGACGAAGTCGCGGGCAACAGCTAGTTAATAATAAATATTTGCTTAATTTACGTTTAATGACTATTTTGTATCAGTAATCATGATTTCGCTTGTAACACAAGTGCTTCCTGCTCCTCGAATGTAATTCCGAACACGTGATACAAAAATATAATATCATGATCATACCGGAACATTGAATACGCAAAACGTACAAATTTAGACATTACCACCAAGGAAACCGAATTACAAACCATATTCATAACATTTGATTGTGTCATCGACGTTAAAATGCATCACAGTCGAATTTGCTTTCGGACTGACATATGGTGTTTGAGTAAGACACAAAAAAGCAACAACCCCACTTATATGATTTGAATAAAGTTAAACATAGTTAAGCTCAGTGGACCGATGACGATTGACGAACTACAGTTACCTACACAGATCAGCGTGCGTGTAAATTAGAAATGGGCGAGGAAAATAGCTCGGCAAAACCGATGTTGGGAACCCAAGGTGCTGGAATAGCGACCCGTTTCAGGTGAACGTAGCCTTGGTCGGCCCCTAACGAGGTGGACAGACGCCATTTTATCGAGTCGCTGGGTGCTGCTGGAAACTGCCTAGGACCAAAGATTTTGTGAATATCTCTAAAAGACCTATATCCAGCAGTTGATCTCAATCAATCGATTTAAGTAATGAGGTACGTAACATTACATTTCAACCCAGTTTTTGGAATACTGCTGAAAAGAACGTAAAATGAATCGTTACTGAATTAAGGGAATGAGATAGCATATAGGTACGAGTATAATTTTTAAATCCATCCATCCATAGACAGACTAGGCACAACTCGTAAGTCCTTCTACGATAATGTAAACTATTACAGCTACCTACAGCTATCGTTATTTTTCTTAAGAAATTGTAGTCTGTATAAAAAAGATTGTGAAACGAAACGGAAAGAATTAGTATATAGAGCAGATACAATTTTTTTCCGTTTTCCGTTACAAGATAAAGGTCTGGAGTAAAAGGCAATGCAAAAAGATCATAGGAGCTAAGTGCTCTTCGTAGCTATAAACTTGCAAGATTTGATAACCAAGACGTAGTAAGTACCTATAACTATCTTGAGACCGGTAGACAATGTGTAAACAAAAAACATCGTCATATTTTTACGATCATTGTGACTTAAATGTACTCTGTTAATAAACAAAGATGCGCCGCGCGATGACGTCAGCCCACGGATTCCCTACGCACTGGACGATTCAAATTGCGAACTCATTGCATTTTGTTTGTGTTTAAAAAATCAAAAACATCAGCAACATATTGCATTCTACATTATTTAATAGTCATAATTGTTCTTGAGATAAATAACCATCATCACACGTTCATCACACAAACATTCTCCAGTTGTGGGAATCGAACCCACGGCCTTGAACTCAGAAAGCAGGGTCGCTGCAGAATGCGCCAATCGGCCGTCTCGGATAAACGTTGTGAACAAACTGGCAATACTCAGAACCAAAACTAAATCAGATGTACATAAGCTACTTCAAGATCAGGCTTTCTTTTTTCGCACGGGTCTCTCGTTAGCTCGTTCATTATCGTTTATAAATCCCGTGGGAACTTTCCCACAAAATGATGACTTTCCGTCCCTTCATCTAACTCTATGCCAAAAATTAAGTCGATTGGTTGGATATGTTAGGGCGTAAAGTAAAGGCAAACCAACAAACACACTTGAGCGATTAAACGCATTTAGTAGAAGTAGAGCTTTTAGTGACAGAGCTCGTCCGTGGAGGTGGAATTATTTGTCTCCTCATAGATTTACAAAAATAATTTTAATAACACACAAAAGTAAAATGCCTGTTGCAGAAGAATTGCTTTAATTGTGTTGTGGCTTTTATATTGTGCCAAACACAACATGCATCTACAGTCTTGCCAGCAGTGATTGGATTATAATGCATACTTGCTCTAAACAATCACCTGAAAAAGATATTTGGAAATAAAACACTTGACCATCTAACTATCGAGGTGGAATTACAGGCATAAAGGGCAATAAAGTGATGGATGGCATGTTGCATGTCCTGCGAAGTGTTGCTCTGTTTATAGGCGATGGCTTTCCACTTACCATCAGGCCAACTTCTCGGTCGGTCAATTAATTTATTACTATAAAAAAATAATACAATACTGGTATCGAGTAAGCTTGGTTTTATTGTAAAGTCTATAGTATTAAGAGTACAACATCCGCATCAATGGCTGACAGAACCGGTGTGGGCGCAACGACAGTGAACTTATGTCCGACCCGGCCACTGCACGCGGGGATGCCGCTAAGAGTATTTCTGGATTGATACCGTGCGGAAAGTTAGTCACATAATCGGCGATTCGGATAGGATGTATATTAGCAATATACAATCTTTGAGAACTTTAAACAACCAATATAATACACTAAAACGGACCAATTCTAATAAGTTTTCTGAAACGAAAATTAGCAACTAAATACAATTAAATAAATCTTAGCTTTTGCCTTCGACTTCATGCGTACATAGGTAACAAACAAACAAGTGAACAGACTAATAGCCTTTATTAGCCACCGATGACCATAGTCAATGGTTTGTTTGTAACCCTAATTTGAATGGAAGTTTCACGCCGCAACCATAGTTCCCACGCGGTTTGTGAAAAACTGAATTTCACGTCAATCAACAATAACTATCTTTATAGTTTGCCATTGCAAACTTCCTCGCTAAATTCAACAATACTGTTAAATAATGTATTCAATATATAGCCCTTCAGTAGTATAAATGAAAAGTATTAAGTATAATATATGTACGGCCTCAATCAGGCAGTGACGGACGATGGCGTCTCAACGTCGACCTTCCGCAAGACAAAATATAAACGTACACTACGTCGTTAGGTACCTACGCGCACGGAAGAGAATAGCGATCTTTATTTCTCTTATACCTACGCTCCAGATCGTTAGTCACCGAATTTCACCAACGAATTGGTTGGCGTACTCCCGTAGGTGGATAGTCATTATAGACTAACGAACTCTATAAAAAAGGATGCTTTGTCAACTGTTTCGAAATATTAAAGTGTGTATATCTTTCTTCTTCAACTATAGCAATAATATTATTAGATATTTCAGATCACCCAGCATTGAAGTACATCTAGAATTCAAAGATGCTATAACTTTCTTTTAAATTCAAAACTATTCTAGCTATTTAACATTATCAACCCGTTACCGTCCCACTACATGGTACAAGTCTCTGGACTTTACAACTTTCAGGCATGCAGTTTCCTCATGTTTAACTTTACCGTAAAAGCATGTGATATAAATTTATTGTTTAAAACGCACGTAACTCCGTGAAGATATAAAAGGTGCGTGCCGTGGTGATCGAATTCTGTACCCCTGATAGGGAGGCATAAGGCCGCTCCAATTCTTCTCTGCTTTTATAGCTAAAATAAAATCCATATTCTTACCGTTAACATGTTTACAAATGGACTCCTTATCCCGAAATTCCTTTTCTATGCTCCACACAGGTGACTCCGGCTTATTTGGTGTTCTGTTGACAAAAGATGCACACATAAATGCACGATTTATGAAGCCACAGAGAAATTAACTTAACACAAACATGTAAGAGTGTTGATTGTTATGTACATATAAACTCTAAGGCGCAAGCCGCGCCGAAATTATTTTGATTAAAAAAACGATTTACTCCGCTAACTTCAAAAAACATAGGAATTACCTACCCTAACCCCCGTTTTAGCCCTATAGTTTTCGAAAACCCCTGCGGTTGTAGCACCCTAAAACGCACCTACCGAGTTCTGTGTTTCCTAATTCTTACAACCTGGGCATGTTTAAAACAAGAATCAATAGGCATCTTAGGCAAGCGCGTCCCATCTTAGGCAACAACTGCACTTTCAGTTAGGTGAGATTTTAGAAAAAAAAAACCTTCTAAATTTAAATGGCCGTGACATGCGTAGGTATCTCATACAATTTCCGACCCGACATTTTACCCCATAAGAAGTAGGTTTTTGAAATAAAAGCAGCCCAGCATGACCGTTGTATAATCAAAAGCCTGTCCTTTGGAGTCCTCTCAAAATAGGTCCAGCACTTTCAGAGATTTACCGGAACAAGCAGAGACAGACAGACATCCAGTGATAATTACTGTATGTGCATAATATGTTAATAACTCATATGCATTAATAGATAGCTGTTGTTTTGTTATACACTTGTAATATTTTATTTATTTGTATGCATGGATGTAGGAGTCTGCTAAAGGAGCTCGTACTGCAGGTTACCCGTCATTGTTCTAGAGCTTTTTGCAGCAACATTATGTCGTAACAAAGACATGCATGACCAAAATATTACGCGACACTAAAGGGTCAAAGCTCGCGTTCTCGGCAACGGCAGCGGTGGCCGCTACGGCGGTTCAAGACCGGGTACGCATTGTACCTACTGCCGTCCATTGAGCACGTCATCGACAGAATTAAACTGATTCATGCTGCACTTGAAGCGTACACGGAGGACACTAATTATGCCATTATACTTAGTATAGTTATTTATGATCAAATCGGATGCTGTAACGTTCGGAATATTCTTTGCTAGTATTTGATAGTGTAGGTACTATTAAGTCACTTACTTATAACCTACTCCATCCCTATTTATCACTACAGAAATACAAACAAACAAACGCACTTTCGTATTTTTGATGAAACATTAATCTTATGTATTATATAATTAAAGTACTCATTATTACCTACAAAAAAGTCCGCGAGGAAATGAATATCAAAGGTAAGTCGCAATAGCAAATTTGTGTTCTAAAATTTTATTAGATCAAAAGTGTCGCAGTTAGTATCGTAGTATTAATTCTTATTCCAATAAATAGTTCTATTATCAAGGTCATTTAGCATACATTGCGGTAAAAACCTTTTTAACACGCTTTTATTAGCTTCACCTGTATGTATGTTCGTAACCGACTCCTTTGAGCTCGATTTTGTCCTACATTGAACGATCATATACAAAGTTTGAATCAAATGATTCAAACTATAATATCTGTCAATAAAGTATTTATAACTATTGACACCATGCACCCCACGCTTTTTTTACAATAATTTTTTTTAACTATTATTTTTATTTATTCTAATCGGACGATTAAAGTACAATTTATCGCGAGTTTCAAAAATTTAAGGCCCACTCTTTAACAAAACTTAATAGAATAGAATATAATTTTATTGTTTACTGTTTACACATAGAAAGGCAGTTGACAAGGCCTAGAAATGTATTCAAAACAGTAAACCCACAGCCGGACGTACAATTATATTATTAAATAAGTATAAAATTAAAAATCACAACATAAAATCACAATATAAAATCAGTGACAAAATATATATAGGTATAAGATTTTATTAAGAGATTAATAATTTAACAAAATTGAACAAGAAAAAAAAAAAAGTAAAAATCATTAGAGGCAGATAAATTAAAACTAAACAGATCCAGAGAACAGTCTCCACGTCAACTGTCATCGAAAAATTCATTTAAAGAGTAATAGGCTTTAGCAAGCAACCAATTTTTTAAAACTGTTTTCAATTTGAAGATAGGGAGATATTTTATATTATCTGGCAGCTTGTTAAAAACTCGTATCGCCATGATGTATGTACTTTTGCGGTATATATTACAGGCTATGGGTTAATTGGAATTTTGTTTTTAAAAACTACACCAGATTTCATTACAAGTATAAACAACTTAAAAATTTGCTTTAAAACAAAAACAAACAGCTAGTAACTGGCGGCTCTTCGCGACTTATTCCGCGTACGTTAAATAGTCTAATGCAAACTTTAACTTTAATTGGCTCGTTCAAATAACATAAATATTCTTCATCCTACAATCTGTTAGAATGTATTACGAAATACCTTTATTTCAGGTCAGACATTCCTCAATTTGATTCTAAATGTTACGCTTTAAGATCATTATGTAATACTTGATATTATTTTAATACAATTATCCGTTCTCCGTTCTTGTCTACAATTTGTTTTACTGCCAAGACTTTATGCGCAAATAGCTAAAATGCCTGTCTTATTACTATGTATAAAGCTGTCATTACATCTGAACAAAACTCAAGTGGAAGTCATCTGTAATATATACAACGTTATATTTAAACAATGATCTAATCCACTCTTCCTGAAGTAGAAGCACGTATTAAATATCTAAATCTAACTAGGTACATGATGTATTTTTTTACGTCTATAGCCATATATAAATCAATTGCTTAATTAATTCATTATTTTATATCTAAATAAAATACTAAATGGTTAACGTGAAAGTTTCTAAGGATGTATGGATGTTTGTTACTCTTTCACGCAAAGACTAGGTACTCGAAAGTATTTTACTGAAATTTGGAATTTAGATACCTTGGATTAACACATACTTAGGCTACTTTTAACCCCTACGATAGTATAATTCTTACTTTTCATAGGGTCTTAAGCATTGTATTGTTTATTTATTATTATTTCTAACACGCTGTCAGCATGGCAGAGCTTATATTCCAGTCACGGAATTCGATTATCTTTTATCTTGATTTAAGATCTTCAGCTTTGTTTTAATCTAAATTAAAACGGAACAAAATAATAATTATTCATTAAGTATAATGTATACAATCTGCGGTGATTGCCAAGTGGTTCACACCTCCCTTTGGATGGACTGAGTTCGACACCTCTATTTTAGAGTGTGCGGTGGACTACGGCTAAAATCCTTATGGGCGTAGTCCACCACACTGGCCAAGTGCGGATTGGTAGTCTTCACAACCCTAGAGAACGTTATTAAGAACTCTTAGGCATGGAGGTTTCCGCAGGATGTCTTCCTTCACAATTTTTCACAAAAAACATAACTCTTACAAGTTAAAGAGATGCTTGCCGGGGATCTAGCTAGGTGGCCCCGACAACTAGGATATCATCGCACTTATGGTTAGGTTAGGTTATTTTATTGTTAGATATATAACGGACCTAACCGGAAGTGAGCATGAGAAAAGCTCAATTATGTTTGCGGTCATCAGCACGGTCATTACTTGCAACTGGGTGATTATTTTATTGCAGTTTAGTCATTGGGATTACGGATACGGATTTATTCTGCACAATAGAATGACTTAATATTATGATAACAACATGTTTACAATAAATAGACACTTGAGGTAAATTAACAGCAGGTACCGGGTAGTACATACTTTAAACAAGTGCGTATGCGCAGGAGTTAAGAGTCGCGCATTAGCGCAAGAGCTAAATTTTTTTATATAGGAATAATTGACGGGCCAAGCAGATGACCCATCTGATGGTAAGTTTAAAACTATTGTCTATAAAGAGAGCAGAACTTCGCAGGGCATGCATCCTTGCATGCCCTGCGAAGTTCTGCTCTCTTCACACATCCAAAAGGAGACGCCCTTACACCATCGCTCTTAAAATTTAATTATTCCGACAAATGAAACTATGCCCAGACAGCTATTACTTATAACTAAAGCTAAGGGTTTTTTGGTAATTACGCTAGGTAACAGAATAGGGGTTTTAAATTTCAGGATCAGTGATCATTCAGAGGCGGAGGTAAAAATTATGACACACAATTTGTATGAGTTTACACTTATCCATATCAGTGACAGAATTTTGAAGCGTAGGTAACTGTGTAATGTCCAAACGAAACAAAATTTAAGAATATTCTGTTATCGATGAACACAGTTGTGATGTTTTGTTTGCCTATTGATCAGAATAGCCCAAAGCAACAGAAAATAAAATAATTTGAGAATTTATAATTTCCGACTCATACTCCAACATAGTATTAACAAGCGATTTAACGATGCGCGGGTGACGAAGACTGCATCATCGCCTACCATCAGGTGAGATTGCAGTCAAGGGCTCAATTGTATTTGAAAAAAACAATGCTATTTAAACTTCTAATATTTTGACTATGTGATATTGTTCAGGTTTTGTAGTTCTTAGGTATCCATCTTCCGATCTTTCAGTGTTATATATAGTAGTTCAATTACAAAAACAGTCCATGCTTACTGTCTCGTCTGTCTTGAGCACCGTCGCAGTTCCGCCGCAAAAACGCAGAACTCTCCAAATGTGAGGATGAGAGATTTTCGCCGCGCGCACTGCCGAGCGCATACCAGCATTTCAAAAACTGCAACAAAAAAAATAATTTTAGATTAACGTACACACAAAAACGACGTCACAGGTTGGAATTAATGAAACACGATTTAGATTCTATACCAGTTTTCTTATTGATCTGGGTGGCTTAAAGTTATATGTAAGTGATGTTTACATAGGATAAATAAAATTCATAACTACGCCCCGAGGTTCAACCCGCCTAAGTTCCGATTCGGTGGGAACTTTAACAAGCAACAGTTATGAACCTATCAAGATTGATCGCAATCGTTTTAATAAAATAAATTAAAAATACGTTTTGAATGATAATTATTACCACTATACTTTTGTTTCTACCGACTGTTTATTAAATTTTTGTAACACAAGCTACTATTGTAACTTAACTCTAATTATGATATATAATATATTTCCTAGCACGCCAAATAATGAATTTTGCTTGCTGCAATTTTCTTGACATGCTCAATTTTTGTATGTTTTAAGTCTTTATTGCACACACACATTTTATATAAATTAAACACAAATACAGAAGAAACTTAAAATAATAAAAATAAAATAGAGCGCGCAAAGGCGGTCTTATCACTAAAGCGATCTCTTCCAGACAACCTTTGACGTTAGGAAAAAAAAAACTAAATTTTTGTTATCAAGCCTAGGAATTCACTTTCTCATAACTTAGCTTTCTATTAAAATATCTACGTGTTATTAAGCGTTTAATATAGATGTCGTGCAATAAATGTATTTTTTGAAAGTTTATTCGTTTAATTGATTTATTTTTATCATATATTGTCAGTGATCTCGTAATTCCATGATTCGTTTCCTTTGTGTTAATAAATAGTGAATTGAGTATTTTAATAATTAACAACCATCCGCATTTTTTCATTTAAAAATGAGGAAGGATGAATTCTTGGAACGCAATGTATCATGAACTCATCCAAGGAACGAGCAATTAAGGAAAATACAAAAACACTTTATTTTAGCTCTACGTGAAATAATTCAAGCTGCGATAGAACTTCGTTATACACAAATAGTCTACTATGCTTTAACTAAAATTAGAAAATGGCGAAAGCTTGTAAATCGCTTCCTTTATTGGGTTAAGACTTTTTCTGAACCACTCGTTAATCCTTATTTTGCCTTAAAGCTCAGGCCAAAACAAGGCTACTGGCTTATATACTTGGCCAATCACAAAGCCTGCTCAAACCAGCGCGTCTTGTGATTTGACGTAAAGCATGCCACGGCAGACGCGGACTGGACGCGTTGATTCGGCCTTGCCCTGACATACTACATTCTGATCGGTGAAGGATTCGCTACAATTTTACAGAACTTTTTTTAAAGCTAGGCCACACCGTTTGGTCTAGGTCTCCCAATCTGCATTATTTAACAAAAGAAAAAAGATTTTTTTATAAAAGCAGGTGTCTTGTAATTGGTCACTCGCAGTGCGCAAACTTTAACGCCACTAAAAATGCTTGTCATACCTTTGTGGTCCTTTTTATTTCACGTACTTGTACGATCTATGACTTTTCCCATAATAGCGATTTATGATACTCAATTAGTCTAATTCTGATCAATACATACTATAGTTTAAATCTCCGCGTCACGATGTTTTCCGCGATGGACTCCTGAACTACTTAACCGATTTTAAATTAAATTAGAACACCGTGTGGAGTCTGCTCCAACTTAAGAGATAGGATAGGTTAGATCTTTGATTATAGTCGCAATTTTATTTTATTGCAAATTATCATACTTCATACTAATATTATAAATATCAATGTAAGTTGTTTGTTACGCTTTCACGCAAAAACTTCTTAACCGATCCTCATGAAACTTTGTACACATATTCTTGGAAGTGTTAGAAGTAATATAGGATACTTTTTATTCCGACATTAAGCTCGGTTCCTTTGGGAGAGGGGATGAAAGTGTTTAAGGTTTTTACACCATAACTCCGACACATTATAACCGATGTACTATAGAGGCTATAATATGTGTTTAATTTTGCCCAAACTTTGTGTAGAGTATGAATTTGGTTGTAGATAGAGGACAGAACTCCCCAGCGGACAACAGCAAATCCCTTATTTAAGGCTTAGCGATACAAAATACTTTTAATTTTTTTAGATTTACAACTAAATTAAATGCCTGAAATCAAAAACAAAATCAAGCGCAGACAAAGTCGCGGGCAACAGCTAGTGCCTACTATAAGATTTTAAAATGTTTAAAGTAAAAGTCACCGTTATGTTTGACATTACTTCCAGACCTACTCTCTCTGGTGACTGCTGACTATGCTGTTATTATAAATTGCATAATGTTCTGTTATAGAAGTTATACTTCAAACGATTACATAGAGCTATTGATATTTTATTAAAGTGACCCTATGAATAGGAATATTTACTCTCGGTCTTGCCCTTCTACGCTTTTTTGCATCCATGATAAGGTTATATATGTAAAAGGGAGTATGTGTGTTTGTAAGACGGTTTTGTACCTTCACCGATGTGGACGTAATTTGGCACAAAACATTTCGCATCCTCGTTATGGACATAGGATACCTTTTATCTCGATAACCAAACTGGACTTTAGAAATATAACCTATCTCCCCTATTCTTATAAGCTTTACCGCTACTTCTGATTTTGATTTTGCTCAATTTTGCATACAGGTTGGTTGCATTCTGCAGATGGATATCCAAGACATTTTGCTCGGAGAACCAAAGTCTGGGTCCCGCGGCATTTTTATAAATAGAAAATTACAGCGGACTAAAGGCGGGCAAAAACTTATGACAGGAACTACCTCTCTATCTAAATATTACTAATCGCTATAGAAATGTTATAAAGCTCTAGTATTTTACGTAAGGGCGCGCAAGAAAATCTGAAGTTCAAATCTCGAGTTAACAATGTACAATTAGGTACACAACTTGTATTGTATATTATAGTTTAGGCGCGCATAAGCATTGCATAATAAACAAAGGCAATAAAGCTAGAGATAGATAAGTCTCACGTACGCAACTTATGCAACACATTAGGACTCATGATTTTAAATCAAAACTATGCAATAGAAACACACTTATTAGGTGGACGGTAGTGACGTGCATAGAGCGCATGCACGGGGTATGCAGATAATATAAAATGAAAAAAAAAGAAATCTCCAGTAAAAACTTTAGGGTAGTCGTTTTATAACTCTTACATCCTATCCTAGTCTGGCCTAGCTTATCCTTACGATTTTATAACCCGTACTAGAGATTTTTTAAATTTTATATCTGCCTGCTGAGAGCATATCCTGTGCTTACCCCGTATGCACGCCACTGGTGGGGAGGATGTTCGTAGGCTATCCCATGCGTGTGACTAGTGGGTTTTAAGAACTAACTCGTAGCACGTCATAAACAAATAGTTTTTTGCAAAATTACAACGGAGTCTGATTCCAGCTTACGCTGAATACATGGCACAAGTTGAAGTGTGCTCACGATTTCTCCCATGTTGCATCGCATATATTGCGTCCCAATCTGTCTCGACCTTTAAGACTCTACTGATTAACATGCCGGAGTTGTGTAGTAATATGATATTAGTAGTAAATAAAATAATACAATAACAGTCCATAGTACGCCGCGTCGTAGTTTGTACATAGTAAATACACAGCTTATTATGCAATCGATATTTTTATATTATGATTCCTGTGTACTCATTTCCTTGTATTGTTTATTGTAGGTACGTACGATTTTAGAGCAGGTACTAAAGTACATTTACAAAGGGGGTATGCTACCATCGCTTAAAACAGTACTTTAATTTCTACAGTACTTTAATAAAAATTATTGTTTCAGAATTTTAATCCTTATTTCAAGAAAGTCATGGTATGGCATCTTAAATTTCCATTTTTCTCCCTGCCCCTAGACCTAATTTCGCGCGAAAATCACTAAACTACTGTAAGGTTACTTAAATTTTCGTCACAGATAAATGCCATTCTAAGCTAGATTCTCAATACGAGATGATATGCAAATCAATAAAATGAATCCTTTTGATAAAAACAGTAATGGATTTGGAGTATTTATATTTGATAAGAAGGTGCTGGCACGTTGGAAAGTTGGAAGGACTGGCGACTAAAGCGACGCGGGGAAAAAAGAAGAAAGGATAGCGTGAAAGGTGACATCGGGCGTTTGGGATGATTTGGCGAGATTTTAAAAAGGAAAAAGGGAAAGGAATATATTAGTAAAGAGTAATTATTTTAAGACTCTAAATTTGAAGTACATTGTTTGCGTAATTGACAAATTATATGATAGTGTATTCTGAAATTGGTTTATATTTGGATTGGAATCTTTTTATACTATTGTCGCATTATCATATTTTAACAATAAATTTCATTTTCATTTCGTTTATATTGCTAAAGAACGCATCCGCAAAAGGACCAGTTAAAAGATATTAATATTAATCACAATATAATAACAATACAAAATCATATTATTTATGATGGGGGCATATATTTCTTATACCGGATCTTGCAATACTAGTGATATATATCTATTAAAGTTTTTAAAAACGTAGCTGGTCCATACAATGATTGTAGGAGTCAGCTGGTATTTAAAAAATAATTAAATTAAAATTCAATAAAAGTATCATAATACTAGTCTAAATTCCTGCACCACCTGAGAAAATAGCTGATTATTACCATCAAACGAATAAACTGAAGCTGAACTAGTCAAACAGAGCTACGAGTACCATTTAGCATTCCTACTATCGCGATTTTAGAACTCCCTTGAATAGAAACAATATTCAAATTCGTCAATAATTCCGATTTGAATGCTGTTTTTCTTAATTTTAAAATTCCTGCACCACCTGGGAAAATAGCTGATTACCATCGAACGACTAAACTGAAGATAAACTAGTCAAACAGAGCTATATTCCTACCATCGCGATTTCAGCACTCCTTGAATTAAAACAGCATTCAAATTGGTCAATACTTCCATCTGTATAATCGCTAAAATGAGAATTAAAATTAATTAAATTTATTTTCGAATCTTAAAAAGTAACAATACTCTTTCTACTAACTGGTCATGTATACAAGTGTCCTACGTATAAAACCTAAATAGGTGCAACGCATCAAAGTGAGCAATAGGTGAGATCATAATTCATCGCACCTACTCGTAGCACCTGGTGTAAATGCTAACACGTATACATAAACAACAAAATCACCGCTTATTCAGTTAATGAAACACTTGCAAACGCTTTTATTACTCGCAAATGGAACTTCGCATACAATTGGTAACGTACGGTAGAAATCACTTAAGCAAATTACAGAGATGTTGTTCGAACACGAAAACAAATAAGCTTGTTTAGATTAGAAAGATAAAAGCAGTGAATAAAGATATTTATATATAGCTGCTACTGAAAGGATTGTAAAAGAAATTTTTATAATTGAAAATAAAGTATATATATATATATATATATATATCTTTTGAATCCCAATCTTTTTGGGTACGCTGATCACAGCACCGTTACGGAGAGGTACTTGTCCAGCCCTAGGGCCAGTGCTAATGATATCCTTGAGCATAGAGAGTCCTTGGTGGAGCGTATTAACTTGACTCTAAAAGAGGTGTCTGATTGGGGTGACGCCAATTTGGTTAAGTTCAATGCTGCCAAGACGCAGTCGTGTTTATTTTCCGCAAAAAAGAGCCCTTTCACCTTGGCTCCCACTTTCCGGGGTGTATCCGTTCCAATTAGCGACCATATTGAGCTCTTGGGTGTCAACATCTCATCCAATCTCAATTTTGGCAAATGCATCGAGTCCAAAGCCAAAGTGGCAGCTAAAAAACTTGGTATCCTCAATAAGGTTAGGCGGTACTTCACGCCAGGTCAACGCCTCGCACTGTACCAGGCTCAAGTGCGAACCTGCATGGAGTACTGTCAAGTACCAACTTGAAGCTTTGGATTCGGTGGATCGTCGCGCCAGGAGAATTATAGGCGACAATTCGTTAACGCAGGCGAAACTACATAGTCTCCAGCACCGACGCAATGTTGCCTGTTTATCGGTTTTTTACCGGATATACTTCGGTGAGTGTGCTCAGGAACTTCACAATCTTGTTCCCCCTTCCCCGTTTTACCACAGAACAGCGAGACACCGAGAGCGGTGGCATCCTTATGTGGTTGATATCCCATCAACACGCACGAAACGTTTTTTATCCACGTTTCTGATACGTGCCGCTAAGATGTGGAACGCCCTCCCGGTAACTGTGTTTCCTGCCACGTATAATTTAAGTACCTTCAAGGCTAGAGTGAATAGGCTTTTTCTAGGCAAGCGTGCTCCAACCTAGACCTCATCATTGCTTTCTAACGGGCATGATTGTCGTCAAACGCTGGCCTATCGTTAATAAAAAAAAAAAAAAAAATATATATATATATAAAAGTGTATATATATATATATATATATAAAAGTATATATATAATACATAACATTTTTAAATCAGGATTTAATGTTAATGCTATAATCAGATTTATATGTGTGGTCAAAAGACATCAGACGAGCTTCAGTATTGATGAATCTACGTTAACAATAATGGTAATTCTATGACTAACTTCAAAATCCATGTTCATATATATATATATATTATATATAGTACATCGTCAACAACTGGTTCATAAATCTGCAAAATTAACAGCTCAATCGGATGCAAGAAAGTACCTGATAATTGAATTTTGAACCGGAATTCGTGTTTATGAGAAAGAAGAAGGTAATACGATACTTTGATACCTGATATTGTTGAACAAACCCTGGTGTGTAGAGAGATACACTTTTAGGTATATAACAATGAGATGAACATATGAATCGACCATGTCAGTCCTAAAACCAAAGATATGTCATAGGAAGCTCCAATATCACTATAATACACGACCATCGTTAGTAAAACTGGTTTTTAACATCCTGACTGAAAAAAATGTTTTACGCCTAAGTTATCAGCTTAACATAACAAAGTGAAGACACAAAAGGAGTGTAGTCTATTCACATCTCCATAAAATAATCGTAATGAGTATTAATAGGCTTATAAAGTGTGAGTGATTGCCGTGATTTATGAGGCTTAAATTAACAATGGGGCGTAACCCCATGCGGCCCATAAATTGTTTTATATGACATGCATATTGGTCGGGCACTTTGTGATAACATCAGCCGATTGCAGTGTAAGATATTGGGAACAATTCGCTATTATTCAATGCAATGAATGGCAATGACACTGTAGATGATTTGTTATAACTTAACAGTGGGCCTATAAATACTATTCAGTATAACATTAAATCAAAGTAACTTAATATCTAATATTATTCATTACAGACTTTCAGTTACAGAAGCAGTATGATACATTCATGTCTGCAAAAAAAAAATTCTATTCTTATTCATAAGTTTACCAATATCCTATTTAAAAGATGTATGTACTCTACAATGATTTGCTTGTAGATTACATACATGAAGGATTGCTTTTAAGTCCTCAACTAAGCCGTATTCCTAAACAAGACAGAGTAGATAGTTAAATTGTATAATATTGCTGATCGAAATAAGCAACTACTTAGTTACTTTCGGACATACAAATCTTTTTGTACTCAGTAGAAATAGACTTAACTTTTCGAAAGACTCTTGACAAGTTTTATAGATAAAAAAATATCTTATGTTAAAAATTGCGACGGTGGCGGTAATATTATGTATTTCAGAATACTTAAATTAAATGTCTCATAGCTCTCAAACACAAATAGCGTTCGTTTTTTGTGTACATATTATGATTCCTAGATGATTATTCAAACATAAGGAAGAAATTAAAACTATTAAGGTACAAGACAAAGTATTCTTCGTTAAAATCAGCTAAACCTTTATTTATAAAAACTAAAGTGTGGGTAAGTGATGATTGATGATGATGTTTTTTTTAGTTTTGTCTTCCCCATACTTCTTAGTCATTATAAAACAAAAAATATTTGCTCATATATTTACGTTTATGTGTCAACAGTTGCTGGCACACTCATTAATCATTATCTCAATAATTGTTTTAACCTAGAATTACCTATGACTAAAAACTGGGTAACATAGATAAGGGTCAACACTTATAGTTCTTGAACGTTCTTGTCAGCCTATACGATCTTAAACGTGCAACTAATAGAAATGTTTTACTATACTTATCGATAATGTCATTATTTGTAAGTTGAAGTCATTGCACAGGATTTATTTAAATATACAGTTATTAAAATTTACGCCGTTAGTTCTTAACTTTTTTTACAGAAGCCAAGAGAAATTATAAAAGGAAAATACAAATAAGGCTAATATAATACTGATGGACAAGGAAAATTATGGTATAGAATCATAAAAATGATTCACCTTATTTTAAAACCAACAGAAATATTTTTACTAATATTTTTAGTACATTAGATAATACAGTACATTTAGAAAATTTATTTCTAAACAAAAGCTCAAGGACACAGAAAACTTAGGATGTTTACGCAGTACATATTCTAGGCCTCCTACGTTTTAATGGTAGAGCTATCGAATCTAAAAATAAAATCGAATTTAATTTGAACAGCACGCTTTACCCTTGACTGCGACAAATGACAATGTCTTTGGGCCATTTTTAACATCGAAGACAAGGTGGCATTTCTAGATGCTTCACGAGCAAGTACTCCTTGCAATCTACATGAAGTATGCTCGGGAAATTCTATGAGGTCGTCTAAATGGCTCATATCACCCATCTAAGGCTTTAGATTGTTACATCAAGTTTTGCCTTTCTTTAACGTTATATTTGTATTCTACCCATAATATAGCAGGATATTATCCTGCTATATTACGGGCCTCTGTATTAAAAAGAAGCTCTAACCAGTCTGCTTAGATCAAAAATACGCAATAATATATATATTATTGCGAACTCGCCATCCTCATTATAAACGTTATGTTTCTAAATTTTTTACAATACAAACGTAGCAGATATAGTAAAATGTTTGTAAAAAATATAATTTGAACAACAAATAAAAAAAAGTATCCGATTTGCAGAACAAATAGCGATACAACCTGGAATTATATAATTCATCTGTGTAACAACGCATTTGATTACAACTGAAATCATATAATTTAATGTGAACTCATTTGTATCCAAATATATAAAACTGATTACAAGGCTGATTCAGCAATGACGCTCTTCCTTTATCTGATAGTGATCGGTGACCAATCGCTTGACCGTTCTTTGGAAGTTATTAAGGTTAAAAGTTGCGAGAATTAAGATGAGTAAATAGTTAAACTCTGCGTATATTCAATTGTTGACGGAAATAAGCTAACGAGTTTGAAATTGGCACACGTCACGAGTAGCAAATGTCATGAGATTTGAAAAATTTTATTTGTGTAGATCTTTAGATGGCGATTCTTAGCGACCTCGCAAATCTGCTATATACTATCGTATTAAGAATACTAAAAACGGAAAATAAATAGATTAGACAGTTATTACTTAGCCTGAAAACATGGAAGTTTATAAAGATTTGTTACTTCGTTTGTAATATCACCATTTTTTCTTCTTGATAATAATCAAGCTCGCTATAATTATATATTCTGATCGCTTGGAGGAAACACACTTTTAGAGAAATGTAGCTCGATTCATTAGAAAACTAAATTAATAGTAAATCGATCGTTGCCCTCCGGGTTTTGCGAACATACGGAAGCTTTTACCGAGCTCCCTGGCACCGCGGAGAGCTCGGTCGTTTTAAGTTGGAGGTCCCGGATTCGATTCCTGGCAGGGGCAATTTAAGAATTTATTGGTCTGGTGGTAACTAGCCACGGCCGAAGCTTCCCGGCCAGTCACCCTACCGACAAACCGACGTGCCGCTAAGCGATTTAGCGTTCCGGTACTATGTCGCGTATGTAAAAACCGATCAGGGGTATGGGTTTAATATAACTCCCATACTCCTAAACAGGTTAGCCCGCTACCATCTTAGACTGCATAATCAATTGGTGGTAATTGATGATGCATTTGGTGAGATTGCAGTCAAGGGCTAACTTAAAGTCAAATAAAAAAAACCTGCATACTTTTATACGACTTTCCATTTATTTGGATAATGGATATTCTGTTAAATACTTACTACTGTCTGTTCAAAGTTACCTACTGTTGTTTTATGAGTTGCAAACATTCTATAGAAAAATAAAATAACTCTAACCATCAAGTTTTCAATCTTATTCATCGTAAGTGCTAATAGTAAGTGACCAATGATAATTAACAGGAATGAAATGTAATGTAATGTACTTATTTGTTATAGTCAGTTGGTATTTGAGTGTTAAATGTTTGTCATTGCTATATCATTTGTAAGATTCATGAAAATTTTGTAATCCTACATTGTTGTGAAGGTCGTCGCTGGCAGTCATAATTGAAATCATAATTACTTGTGACTGAAGGAATTTCTCATAACTATACGTACTATACGTACTATTTGGAAGTCATAAATCTTGAAAAAAACTTATGTATTTGTCTTCAATTGATAAAGATAAGATATGTAACTCAGAGGGAGTTACTATATCTAGATCATATTTGTAACGTCAACGGTGGACGTTTTTTGCTAAACATAGGTATTTTGTAAGGATTGCCACATATGACTCGTCGGTTTTGTGCCGATTGTGTTCGGAGATTCGCAGAGACCAACTGGATCAAGTCTGCCATGAAGTCGGAATACATCAAAGCTGAATTTTCCTATGCGGGTCGTCTTTAATTCGAACTTTGGGCTCCTACGAAGTGGATTGCGCAGAAATACTTCGTGCATAGTTCTTTGTACAATATTATATGGAAGATTGTTAGCAGTAAAAAGGATAATATACTAGCTGTTGCCCGCGACTTTGTCTGCTTTTGATTTTGTTTTCTGATGTGGCATTCAATTTAGTACTTCTAAAAAAAAATAAAGTATTCAGTATCGCTTTGAATGAGGGGTTTGCTGCAGTCCGCTGAGGAGTTCTATCCTCTATCTCCAACCACATTCATCAGATCTACACAAAGTTTGGGCAAAATTGAACACATATTATTATAACCTCTAGTATAAAAAAAAATATTTAAATTGGTTATAATTTGTCGGAGTTATGGTGTAAAATCGTCAAACACTTTCATCCCCTCACCCAAGAGAACTGAGCTTAATGTCGGGATAAAAAGTATCCTATATTATTTTTAACACTTCCAAGAATATGTGTACAAAGTTTCATGAGGATCGGTTAAGAAGTTTTTGCGTGAAAGCGTAACCAACAAATTTACATTGACATTTATAATATTAGTAGGGATGTTCAGGAGAGCTAAGCGAATAAGAACAGGGATTAAAGGTATGCTTCCGCCGCCCAAACTTCAGCCAAAAAAGGTATCGGAATTGCGAACTCTATTAGCTAGTCTAGACTATTGAGAATTATGTGGCTTGCTATCCATTTTAAGAGTACATCCTAATAATAACTTTCTTTGCTATCGCTGACGTCATAGTAAGATAAACCTTATACTATCGATTACATTATATCTGCGCTCAATCGAAAAGTACCCAGGAGTCAAATATGCGGAGATAATAAACACAGAGACACTTTATCAGACGCTATAGTTGATAGACGACGGGCTCTTTTCTCTCACATTATATTTCATACTTTATGACTAAAAAAACCTAGTATACCAACTATTTTTATTTTTTTACTGTGTAATGTTTTGATGAATTATGAAAATTTTGTGTTTGTAAAAAATTTTCAATCGATTTTGACATTCGGTAACAAGACTTCTAGTCCAGTGAACATGGTCAAAAACGTGGTCTAATCAAATTCAAAATCAAGATCAAATTCTTGATCAAGCTCCTAAAAATATGAGCGAGAGCGATTATTCGTTGCGGAATACCGTCTAGAAAAATGTATCGAAAGTATATATTAAACATAAAAAATTGCAAGGCTTTATTGTTCCAAGTGTTTTTATAATACCAGTTTTTTCAAATGCTTTAATTAATATTTAATACTATTAAAAACAGTAAAATAATTTTGTGTGATATTGTTTCAAAGCGGGGCACTGTCTTCAAACCGTACAGGCCGTACGGAGACCTATTTTCGGTGTTGAATAAAAATTATACCGAGGCAGGATTTTTTACTGGAAATTACCTCCTCTTCAAGGGTCTTTTTTCAAAATTTCTTCAACATCAATAATTTTAACGTTACAAAAGTGCTCATAGAGTAAGCCTATTTGTTTCTTTTTAAGACACTTACCCTGCGTTTTAGTTGGATATAGCTCGATATCGTTGAAGAGGCCCTGCACTCGATGGGCGGGCGCCGGCTCGTCGGGCGGGCCGATTCGGCACTCCCAAGCGTGCGCCACCTCCCTGGGAAAAACAACCGTATTAGTATACTAATACATTCCTCCGCTGCCACTCGGTCCCTCAATTGTCTGCTATTTAAGACTTTAAAATTTAACGCCTCTTAATCATTCAGAGCCTATTAAAGTCGCGATATTAGGTACAGGACTTTTTTTCTTATACGAGAGGGTTATACGCCTTCGGCGGCCTTGGACGCACGCCGCTGTTTCAATGCGGTCAAACGGTTAACAGCTTAGCGTGCTCTGCGAGCCGCGGGAATGGACTCCTGAGGCTGGCCACGAGTTAGACGACGCGCGAGGTACTGAGAATTTCTTGACAGAAAATCACAATGCCTTACTGTTTCTTGCAAAATCCCGGAAATCCATATTAGCATAGCCAGAACACAAAAAAATTATCCCCCGATTGTATGCACAGACAAGGTATAAAATTTAATTGTCTAACGACCAAACCACGGTATTTCCACCCGTGTGGCCATATGCACGGAGAATTGATAAAACTGTGAGGGCAGATAAACATTGTCTCCTTTTTCCGTGGAGAAAATTTTTCTTGCAGAGCAGAAGAAGAACACCTCTCTCGGATCCCTTTACAATATTAAAAAGATGGGTATGAAAGTAACAACACTAAAAAAAACTATTTAATATTGACCTGACATCCGATTTCGTACAAAGTTTTCCTCTGTTTAATTTATCATAGGCACAAGTAAAATGTGCAGGAACATGTATGATTGGACAGCTTGTTTTTCTTACACACTGTTTTGGCTTCATGAGGAACAAAATGAGCAGACGTAGAACTCAAAGCTGTTTTTTTTAAAAAACTTTAATATACAAGAGATCCGGCGATGAATATCACATCGGTGAAGACGACGATGACCGTATCTTGACGTCAAAATACATTTAGACATTTACGTACGTAACTAATAACTATATACTTCCGTGTATGGTAGGCACTAACTCATTACAGCTTAGTCAGCTTGCTGACTGATGTAATGTACTATACATACATACAAATAAAATTGAAATGTCTGTTAGTTATGTGCAAATAATAGGTTTTTACAGAATGAATTCGAAATACCTTTTGAAAATATGTCTTAGTTAAATCCGGACCGAATTTGACTGACCTGTGTTTAAATCCGTGTCATTAAATTTTAGGTATCCTTTTGTGTGTGGCGCAGTGGGCAGCGACCCTACTTTCTGAGTTCAAGGCCGTGGGTTCGATTTCCACAACTGGAAAATGCTTCTGTGATGAACATGAATGTTTTTCAGTGTCTGGGTGTTTATCTTATTTTATAAGTATTTTATGCATATTATTCATAAAAATATTCATCAGCTATCTTAACAAGCTACGCTTACTTTGGGGCTAGATGGCGATGTGTGCATTGTCGTAGTATATTTATTTATTTATTTATTTATGTGTTGTTCTGTTTATGTTTTACTACGGATCACGAGATCCTTGGCTCGACTAAATATTGTTACGTATCGCGTTATTTTTGGTTAAAGAGGTTTTTGAGGTGACAACCCCTATGCCTAGGAGAGCAAGTTAAGCTTCTGTCCCGGTTATTTTCACTTACTTGTGATAATAGTTGGCAGCGTGTTGGTTCTATACTCTTAAACCGTAACTCCTATGAGAGAGGCCTGCTCTTGGAACGATATACCGGTTACCACTAAGAGTTACTCTAGAATCTACCCTAAAGGGTTCAAACGGAGTTGTGAAGATTCTATTAATCCTGTTTTAGAAATCAGGGCAATAAAATACTGTTTCTTTTTAAATAACTCTCAAGGATGTAGAATACTTACTTGCGTAGGCATTATTTTACGTATAACAAATTTTACGCGGCCGAAGTCGCATGCATCGGCTATTTACAATATGTAGGTACTTTAATGTCAAAAGTCTAGACATTGTTTAGGAATTCCATTTGAATATCACATTACAATTAGGTAGGTATGTTATGTCTATCAGTAGTTAAACGCAGACTAAGCGCATACTCCAGCTCGGGTTACCAAAAGCGAGCGATATTGATATTATTGTATGAGAATCGAAGGCATGCCCCACTTATCTAAACTATTAACACGAATATGCCGATATCTATACCTATTAATTATACCGAAACTAATATGCCGATATCTATAAATACCTATTAATTGGCCGTGTGGGGACGGTGCAGTGGTGTGCTGAAGTGGAGATAGCCAAGTGGATAAGGCTTCGGAAGACGATCGATCCCCGGCACGCACCGCTAACTTTTCGAAGTTATGTGCGTTTTTAATTTATGCAATTAAACATCACTTGCTTTAACGGTAAAGGAAAACATCGTGAGGAGACCTTTAGTCCAGAAGTGTTATAAGGTATCGGTGATACTTTTTAATATTATTATGCTAAATAGATAATTTGTTTGTTCGAGCGCACTAATCTAAGTTACTACCAGTCACTTTATATACAATGATTGTATGAGTATTTTTTTAGTATGACGGACTGACGGACGATGTCCTGCCTGGAAAAGCAGCGCCACATTATAAAATATACTTTGATCTAACACACAGACAGCAGCGCCAGTTACCTGGTAGGTAAAAAAACAATAAACAAAAGAGATTTTTGTCAAAAAAATAAAAAAATAATCTGTATAGAGCCACCATTCTCACCTAAGCACTACGTCAGTGCCTAGAAGCATGAAAAATACATTACGACCTATTCTCATACTAACCAAAATATATATACGTTAAAATAAAAATCAGGAGAACCATTATAGAGGAGTAACATACATGGTGCCTCTGAGATCCTTATCCCAGATTTTCCCTTATCACCAAGCTGTATGAAATGCAGGAGGAGTGCTACCAAAAACACCGCAAAGTAGGAAAAGTAACGAAACTAAAGGAGAAGTTATATATAAAATGATCTGGTATAATATATATTAGCTGACCCGTGCAACTTCGTTGCACCAAATCGGTTATTACCGGAAAACACAAATTAAATGACCTTTTTTAAAACTGAATCCTAGCTAGATTGATTTATCGTCCCCGAAACCCCCCGTATACTAAATTTCATGAAAATCGTTGGGGCCTATTCCGAGATTCCAATTGTATATATACAAGAATTGCTCGCTTAAAGATATAAGATTCCCATGTTACATTTGACTAAAAGAAAAAATCTCAAATTTAAATTCAAACTCATTTATTTCAAGTAGGCCTACTTTATACGCACTTTTGAAACGTCAAGTATGTATGTTTGCAGTGACTCTACCACCAAACTTGAAATCAGAGGTATTTCAATTCAAACACAAATCGTTAGGTGTTCGATACAAAACATAAATAAATACGTCATGGTATTGGTGTTAGGTACGTACGATACACATCGGATATTTCGACATTCATTGGCTGTGTCGTCATTTCTAACTGTGTAGATAAAACCGATAAAACGAATCATTTTAACATTACTAATAATCACTGCAGTTACTAATTAATGAGGAATTATTTTATAATACTATTTAATTTCATAAAGAAGAAAAGGTTATTAATAATTGCCGAAGATGAAAGCGCTATAAACAAAATAACATAAATATGAAGGGACGACCTCCTTGGCGCAGCTGTAGTGAGCGCTTGTGATCTTATTATTGAAGGGCCAGGCTTTGATCCAGTGGAAAGCGATTAGCGATGTGGGTTCGATAACCCTGGTTTGATTATTGAACCCACAGCCACACCGATCAGGGATCGCTTTCAATGATGTATTATAGTAAAAAGCTAAACCCATTGGCGGTGCAACTTCCCCGGTAACTACCCGCTGTTGAATCATCTCACCAGACAATCTACAATTTCCTGGGACAGTCGTTACATTTGACGCAACAAATACTTGGAGTCTTGTTTCTGTAGGTGTAATCTTCGCTTGTGATACGAATGCGTTCCCACGTGAACCATTGGTGGGTGTATGGTTATCGACCGGTTAGATCTACGCCGTATATCATGTTTTAAAGATATTCTATTCTAAAGTAGGTATATTATTTTTTATAGAAAATTGTACAAAACTTAGTAATACTCGAATAAAACTCATCATCTTCATTATCAACCCATTACCGGCCCAATACTATCGAGCACCGGTCTCCTTACATAATGAGAAGAGTTTGTAAACAAAAACTGAGCATACCAAATTGATAACTTTATCGCAATCGTAAATCGAAAATAAAAATAGTTACTTAATTATTCATATTCTACCTCTTCCAGGATGATGACGGATGTGATGACGAGGTATTTTATAAAACTGTGAAATAATTGATTAGGTATCAATCTGTGATAGTGATACACTAAAGTCTAGATATTCTTGCTTAATGTTTAAAAAATCCCCAAGTCTTTGAGTTGTAGTCATAGTTTTTTGTACCTACTACAAGAAGAAATATAGACCAAATGTAGAGCTCGTAGATTATTTAAAAACCTTTTGAGCTTCTTTTACGTGAAAGAGACGACTTTGTTAAACTGAAACGCTGACCACATACTAGTATACTGACTACATTTTACACATCCATCTGTTTACTCAATATTCGCAGAAAAATAATTAAAATACAAACTATAAATTATTAAAAGTTTGAATGTAAGGTGGACATAGGAGGTGTTTTAGCTTTATTGTTACGTTGCTAGTATCAAACGATTTATGATATTAGGTATGACCAATGCAACATGGCAGCCTTGAAAATAAAAAGTACGTAAGTATATAATGACAGAGTTCTTTGTGTGGGTAATAGAAGCTTCCGAAAATATACTACTAAGGTATCAACAAAACAATTTGAAAATTAATAGGTCCTTGGTACCATAGAAGCTAGTAGCAACGTTTTATTTTAAAAACTATATCTCGTTATATATAGAAACGTTTTAAGAAACATGCTGCACCATGTGGATCAGTCCGGATTGGTTAAATAGAAAAAAAGGAAATCCATCAGATGCCCATGGTTTTTAAAATCGTACAAAACACGCGCACAGAGTACCTAAATTCCAAAGGAACCGGTAAAGAACTCCCTCAGATTAAGAGTTCTAAACAAGATGTTCCTTTGAACATTTTGATTTAAGTTAGAAATACTCGTTTAGCGCACAATTCACTACTACTTACGGAACGAAATCAATAGCAGATGACATTAAACCACAATCACATGGAACTGACTGATTATCTTTGGTCAAGAATTGAATCCCAGCTAACGCACATTTGTAGCACATTATAACAATAAAACTTTTTAAAACTTTCATAGCTCGATATTAAAATATAGAATAACAAGACTGAAGCCGTTACTTGATATCGGTACATTAATAGTTTCAAGTGGATTTGTCAGTGGATGGGGTATGACGCGGTTGTGACAGGGCGTTCGATCTTGACCCGCAAGATAAGTAAAGGGGCGTCACTCAGTGAATCCATACTAATGTTATAAATGCAAAAGTGTTTTTGTTTGTCTGTCGTTTCTTCACGACCTAACGAAGCAAACAATCAAATTAATTGTTGACACAGACTTACGTTTTTGTATTAACAGTGAGATCGGAAATTTTTGAGTAAACTAGCGGTTATTATATGGTATTATGTAGAACTAGCGGTTGCCTTCGAACTACAATAAAACTTTTTTTATATATGTCTATAGACGAGCGTGTGACGAGCGTGTGACGAGCGTGTGACTGCAATCGAACCTGATGGTAATTGATGATGCAGCCTAAGGTGGAGCGCACTTGCCTTAAAGATGCCTAATCACTCATGATTTGAAGGTTCTCATATTATAGGTACCTACTGGGGAAAATGTAAGGGCATTCCAGATCTTTGCGGTGCGAATCAGAAACGACGATGCAAAGCGTTTCATACGCGTCCATGGTATTTCAACAACGAAAGAGTGCAGATCCTTACTGTGCCTCGTGTTCGATTGTAAAATGGTGAGAGGGGAACTAGATGAAACAGTTCTTGAGGACTGCATTTAACACAATAATGCATTCTACCAATAATAGGTACGTAAAATTTAATAACGCTTTTAGGGATAAAACCCTAAACACAATCGGATTTAGAAGAACGTCATTCTAATTTTTAATGACCCTAATTTTGAAGACATTGACATTAATTTTGAAACATTACACTTTTATACAGTTTTATAATAGACATTTCGAGGTAGAAATCGAAAAAAAAAACAAATATATTATCACTCCCTATGAAAGTTGCGTCTCGAATTAGTCCAAATGTTTCTTAATTACGCCGGAAGCATACAGACAAAATGGTTTTGTTAGTACCGTACATATAATTTCATAGTTTTAGTAAAATACTGTAATTTTGGCATTAAAACAGACACTTTAATTTCATTCATCTGAGATAGATTTTAATAACCATATAACAGTTTTATAGTACGCTAATATACATAATAATAAACTGTATAAGGAGTTGATCAAATAAACGTCTTGTGTCACTAGTCTATGAAATGATTCTTAATCTACAATATATTGGTAACCTGGATAAATTTTATAAGCTGAGAACAAAGAGCACAAGCCGTCATTGTTCGGTGATTATTAAACAACGTAAAAATGACTGATGAGGTCAGTGTGGCAGTAATTCAATCAGGGTAGAGTCATCGCTCGGCTCCTTTATCGGGCGATCTTACGAGAGAACTCGGCGAACGGAGTTTTACGCATTACTTTATTTATATTATTAGATCGCGTTCCAATGCAATAAAATATGTTTAAGATATCAATATACACGAATGAAATAATAGTGACTTTCTATTTTCAAAAAAATCACTAATAACTATCTTGCAAAAAATCAGGTCACCGATATTATACACTTATTCTGGAAAATGTCACTGGCATGTTATTAATCATAGAGAGACAGGTTTGGTTTGTACCAAATTGTGCGTTTTAAAATTAGGAAACAGGTTTTAATTATACTGTCTGATAAAACCAGGATATCTCGAGCAAAAAATAGCAATGAGTACTAGTCGTACAGAGCCCTGCTGCGTTGCAAAACTCATCTTTACGTTATTATAAAGTCCCCCCTCTCCCTCCTCCAAACGACTACTTTACTTGTCCGCATAATTTTGGTAATAATGGAAAATATCAAACATCAGGAAAATCAAACAGAAGTATGGGTAAGCTGCTAAATCGTGTGAATTATCAGGTTTTGTGAAAACTAGTAATACATATTTATTTGCTGTATTAAATAATATGAGGAGGTGCACTCCAAATTTATTATTATTCTGTCCAACACACAAAATAAATAAATGGGGTGGATAGTATGCGATCTGGAAACCTTGAGAATCAATTTTTTGTAAGTTCTGCCAATGTCATTTCAGGCCATTGACCATAAACAGAGTCGTGATTATCGTGGATCAGATAAGTTGTACCAGTTTGGTCATTACCTTTGAACGTACCTAAATAGTGTTTTTGACATTATACATAATGACGTACCAAGATGTCCGCTATTTGAATATTTTGTATATGTTCTATACATACATTATTAATACATTGCATACATTCAGCGTTTCTTCTGATAAAAGAATGTTAATGTCGAGACTTGAGATAAAAACTGGCATGACAATATATGATTACGCGCAATTATAAAAATACGCCATTATAATGGTGGTAATTATGTTACAAATGCTTGAAATAAGATAGAATAAGACTACATCATTGATCGATTGCCAATAACCTTATTAATATGAAACCTTGCCAAAAACTTTACCCCATTTTGGATACATGAATTTGAATATTCTCCCATTTATTCCTTTTTAATGTAAAATCTATAATCGCTTCTTCTATAACCAGTGGCGTGCACAGGGCTTTTGACAAGGTCAAGTAATAAAGCAGAAAGATGGCATGAAATAAGAACCTATAAGTGTAATATAAAAGTTTTAGGGTAGGCAGTGCATCTGTGCATGTATTAAGTGCACGCCGCTGTCTATAACTATGCGTCCAACTAGACTGCCTTATAAACAATTCGATATTACATCTCTGTAGTTTCAAGCCGGTAAATAATAATTGATGGATTAATTACTTCAATTATCCTATTTGATCTAGGTCTTGTTCCTTAATTCTTGCCATAATTGATGCCTCCAGGGGCATATCCGTGAAAAGTTAAATCAGTAAAACAAGCATCAAAACTTTGTTGTTTATTTTACGCAGTATCGGACAACGTATAATAAATAATAAAGATTGACGTGGATTATAATAGGTATATCATACAAAATTAAACGGTACATAGGACTAACATTTCTTCATAGAAACAAAATTAATTTATACATAAATAAGTGTCCGGTGGGTGGCTTCGGCTGTGGCTAGTAACCAACTAAAATAGCCTAAGGACAGTAACGCGTTCCGGTACGGCGCGATTAAGGCTACGTATAGGTAAACCTGCAACCATCGAAGAGCTGCATCATCAATTACAATTAAGTGAAATTATAGTCGAGTAACGGTAACCTTACTTTTTATTCCCATACAAGTTAATTGGAGTGAAAACTTGCCCGTAAAAGTCAAAAACTATAGTGTTATTTTGTGCGTTAAGGTTAAACAAACATTTGTATCCCTATAGCAAAACTCTGATGGGCATAATTCTCTTGTTTATGGGTTCTTCCAAAACCTTTCCTTGATGTAAAATCTGGGTCTTCCTCGAACCACGTATCCACCTATTTCAGCTTCACGTCTTTAAGCTATGAGGGTTACTCTAATTTGTTCTCATATATAATATAAACACCGAGCATATTAATGAGTTTCGTTATCAGGTTCATAATTAAACAAATAGAAAACAAAAATTGCCGTTTTAATTACAAAAGCCGCAAAACCAATACCAATGTCGGGCAAGAGCAAAGACTGCAAACAGTACAACCACGCGTGCGACCCAGCCAGGCAAGCGTTTACAAAAATATACCATGACATCATGGTTTGCGAGAGAGAACATTCGTTTACGTCTTCCCACTCGCACACTACAAGCGTATTATAAATACACTAGCGAGTGCATTTACTCAGTTTGCGTTCAATTAAGTAGGTTCGATCTCGCGATCGGACGCTTATTGGATAACGAGATCGATATGAACCTGGCTTTTTCGTTTTTTTTTTGTTTCGTTTGAAGGCGCTTTCATTAGCTACACCATAATTACTGTTTAGTATCAACAACCGCATAGATTATACGCTGATAGGAATCTACGTGAATATAATCTTTAACTTTAAAGGAGAACCCGATTGGATACCATTTTAACAAACAGAACCGGAAGCTTCCGTAAACAACTACGAATTTTGTTGTAAGTTTGTTATATATGTAGGTATGTCGATTGTTTTGAATTATTTAATACGTTGCGTAAGGGTTTTAGATACAATTTAAAAATAAAACAAGGTAGTTCGACGTTTACACAAGACTAAACCTCTCTTTATTAAACCTTATTCTCCTACTCATTTTTATATTATTTCCATTTCAACACCCCTTAAAGAAAGAACTTTATTTAAGAAAAGTAACTGCAGAGTCGCGTTGAAAAAGATAAGACAACTTGATAAAAGGTTAATAAATTAAAATCGTGATAACACATACCCAATTTTGAAGATGTTATGACGGCAGAAATACCTTTTTTCATCCTCATTATACGTTGCTATAATACTCTAGTAGGTACTTCAATACGTATAGGAGTCAGTGACAGCTGTAGCTTTTCATGATCCGTTCTTTATCGTGCTATATTCTCGCAATTAAATTTGTTCTACCAAATGGCATACGAGAGCAATTTAAAAAACAAAACTGATGTCTATGTTTTAATTAAGGTAATCATAAAAGTTTCATTAATGTCCCGGTTTTTTATATGAGAGGGATAAATGCCCGTTTTCACTGAACCTAGGAATCGCCTTAATCGGTTGCCTTGTGATTTAGGTGGTACCTGGAGAAAAAAAGTTTCACGAAGTCATATTGACTCATGTCATGTCCTAACTACTTATGTTACTTATAGGCAGTTCGCGTATCCCACCCAGGTATCGAACAATATCCAGCTATATAACTAGGCTTAAATAAGAACTAACTAGGCTTAAAATATTTAAATACTATGGAAAAATAATAGTAATCGTGTAATATGACATCGTATCGTAGTTATTCATATTTAAATTAGTAAGCAAAAGAAGAAAAAAAGGAAAATATTACGTCAACCTGTAATGCTTGCCCCCTGGTGATAACGAGCATGTTTCATATCGGGGATAACGGTGAACCTATATTGGTTTTCAAAGAATTATTTGAAGCCGCAGGCAAAGTTTATGATGTCATCTTTCAAAGGTATAACGGTATTTTATTTCAACACTGAACGCTGTGTTCTGCGTGTATACAAACGACTTTGAAAATTTTGAAGTCATGAGAACGGAAGATCGTTTAAATAAAGTATTAAGGACTAGCTATGCCCTGCAGTGCCGTAGCAGCTGTGTAAAGATAGCGATGCAAGTTTATAATCGACAAAGGTATGCGGGCATAATGCTTCAATCACCATGGCAGTAGAAGCATGAGATGTTATTCGAGCGCGCTAGGCAATGAAAGTTGTTTTAAATCAGTAAATGGATGGGTGAGCAACTTGTTTTAAGGTAAGGTAAGCTGAACGCCGTTATTCACCTGGCATGTTTGCATGCACTATTTACGTATTAAGTGAAGTGTTTGCTTTCCGATCGCTGGCCCACCTTTAGTACCAACAATATTGGCCAGATCTTCACAATATTGTGAAGATCTGGCAAAAGCAAATTGAACTAATAATCAAACCTTTCCAATGAAAGAAAAAATATTAAAATCGGTTAAGGAATTGCGGAATTATAGAGTAAAATCGACAAAAACTTTTATAGCCCATTTCGAACGAACCCTTTTGTTTTTCGCGATGAAAAGTATGAATTATTTTAAACCGGAGCATCAGCTATTGATGTACCATACTGCAATGAAACATTTTCAGTAGCTTTTGTGTGATGCGCGCAAAACCCAACAGACATACAGACAAAAGGACACACAGACAAACAGACAATAATTTCAAAAGTAGCAATTTTGCGTTGCAATGTACAGAAACATCTAGTCTACGATTTTATTAGCTTAACTCTAGTTGGTCAATACATCTCATTATATCTGATTTGAGATCACGTAGAGATACTCATAGAGAGCATAGTTCCACTGGAAACAGGGAATGGAAATAGATTTAAAGTTTGAAGTTTCCAAAGGCATATGTTATTTACCTACCTACGTAATTATACAATTTGCTTTGTACAACGTAAATGTGTACCTACAATGACAGTTTCATACCAAGAGGTCGTGACTAAGTGTAAAGCTTTTGGCTCTGATGTCATACAGTTGTTGGCTAAGTACTTCGCAATCACCACTAATTAATCATACTCCTTTTTATCACCATCATACTTTTCCAAAAAATAATGTTATAATTTTAATCTTAATATTCCTTTAGGAGATTTCTCTTGCTGGACGAAAATTAGGATTGAGAAAATGGTAATTTATGAAGAGAAAAAAAAGGAGTAAAAACACGGGAGTGAGAACTATTGCGAACCTGTATTGTAAATCTGGAAGCTTTCAAGTTGAAATAGAAAATAAAATTTTGGTACTCTCTGTGGAATTTAATTCTGTACTTAATATTTTTAAAACTTGTTAAAACACGCTACTATGTTAAAAGAAATTGAGACTAAGAGGTAGCCCGTAAATACTGCGGCCAAAATCAGTGATGGGAGTGATATTTATTTGCGCGACGTATATTCCGAGTACGAAATTTCACCCTGCGAATTTTGCTCGCGATTTTTATCACGTACATAATATTCGCGCGAGATTAATCCGAAAGTATTAAACCAGAGATGTATTGATCGCGCGAATTTCAAACCGCACATGCTTGTATGATTGCTGAGTTACAGAATTGCGGGAAAAAAACCCGCGCGGATCTTTTTCGCAGTGCGGACTAGGTCTAACATAACCGATGACTTCACACCTTTTATGATTACTTGTGGCTCGCGTTAACTGTCAACTAAATTTATCAAATCAGAATCGTTAAAGATACCTATTTGTCGATAATATGGATTAGTGATATAATTTCCCGCAGAGTCATACACAAACTTAGGTATGATTATTTAAAAATATAAATATTCAACAGAAACCTAAATTCAAAATTCGTTTATTTCAAATAGGCCTACTTTATAAGCACTTTTATAACCTCAAGTATGCTCGTAATGTCTCTAGCATCGGTGTGTAAGGCAGATAACGCACAAGAGGCCGACAAGAAGCTCAGCAAGCAACCTTGTAGTTGATTCCTTCTTAAATATTTGTCTCTTAACCTCGCTGTAATAATTGTGATTTAACACATTGTTTTAACTTATATATTCATTTAATAGAGTAACATAAACAGCGATAACATTGGAAATGTTTTGAAGTTTAGGCATGTTATCGTATACAGTATTATCAACTGTCAACAAAACAACTTATCAAGTTTAAAACCCAATATTTTCGACTCTGAATGTTAACGAATATTTGCTCTAAAAACAATCTGTGTCCGCTGCCTATTAACTATAATTTTTTGAAACCAATTTTTCTTCATTTCATAAAATTATATTAATTTCTACTAACTGTGCAAACGTTAAAATAAGCCATTAAAATTGGCTCCTACATAGCAGTAGTTAAAATTAAAATAAACAAAAATTAACAATTTAAAGAATTGACATTCACGAATATACATTAGGTACATGTTTCCACTGGCCCGTTACTGCGTCCGCGTGAACTATAGTTTTTCAAAAATCCCAGGGAACCGTCAGTTATCCTGGGTATTTTTTGTAGGTAATAATAACTATTTTCTACGAACTAATAATAATTAATATTTGTCAGCGAACGCCAAATAATATTTTTTTTTTAATATTTACTTCGCCTTACTTACTTCGTGCTTTCTATTGGTAATAATTTTTTTCGTTAATTTGTTGCGGAGCCTACAAAACAAAAACGCGTGACGTGTGTGTACTAATGTACGCGCGTTAGAAGTTATAATTCGTTGGCGTAACAAGATTAAAATCTATATAAAATTTTATCTTTCGCCTTATTCTAAGTTTGTAGAAATAAACCACACTAACAATAGAAAAAAGGTATTCAATACATTGAAAGTTTTATTATAATTATCTAGTTATCTCAACGGACAAACAACCAAGTTTCACTCAACATAAAAATTTGAGATTTTTCTACAATTAAATCACCGAAATGAGCCCGCAGACTTTGACAATTGAAAGTGTACACTGTCAAACCTTATAGCTAACTTCGAGCTGTCGGTTTTTAGTGAAGGTGCGCATCGTAAAAATTCACTCTCATAATTTTTCCCTAACGCGCCAATAGAAGTATAACTTCAAAAATCTTTCCTCTTTATAATATTAGTATTGATTTTCCATTTTAAATAAGTTTATATAATTTATATAACAAAGTGCGTAATTAGCGACATCACCTCCGGCCCGCGGTGTAAACAAGCCACCATGATGTCATGTTCATGTTGTTGACCCAACCGCAATGTGTGCCTACATTCATTTTCGAATACATACAACGAGATGATGACAGATTATAAAACATTATATACTTATGTTATATATTTATTAGTCTTTTAATTATGACAGCACTTTTGTCAGTAGTAACAGTAATAATGTCATCTCAAGTTTAAATTATTAACATTTATACAAGCAATTTGCAGGAATGACATTCGTTATAAGTTGAACCCGACTGCGGATGTAGGGGATGAGTATTAAATTTTTAGGACACGACATGATTTATTGCGTAATTTTTATAATGAGATGAGTTAAAGATTAAAATTGAGGTGTTAACTAGATGTGACGTGAAATCTGGAGGTGCCAGCGTGAATTGGTCTCATGATAATAATTTCGAGATTAGAAAACACAATTTACTATTAAGTCATGTTTATTGACGGAAGTTGTAATAGATATTTGTGGTGGTGATATTTCTTCACAAAAATAAACTAATTTTACGCGTATAGGTATAGGTATAATTAAACAAAGGATTAATACAATTGTTTCAACATCATCTAATTTCAATAAAAATGCAACATTGAAGTCAACCATTTGTATTTCTCTGTAGCAGTGCAGTGAAAAACTTTCAATTAAGTTATTGACACATTACACTTTTTATCATTTCATTATGATACCTATACAATGTACATAGCACCGTAGCAGCTCTCTTTCTCCTGAACTCGATGTTATTATATATTTCTTCTTCCTAACGAAATGCGCCAAAACGTGGCCTTGAAACCATCATATCGCCGCCAAGAAGGTTATATAAATCGCCGCCTAAGAAGTTTCATGTAAAACATGCCAATACATAGTAAATAATTTGTACATAGTTATATTAAACTTACCTCGCTAGGGCGCTTTTTAACTTCACTACGCCATTGGTCTTACTGGCTGTCGGCGGGATGACATCACTAGGCACGGCTTCTGCCTGCTTGAAAGTCGTTGCCTGTGGCACTTCGCACATTAGTGGTTCCATTCTGCACGAAATAGATGTTCTCTTGGGAGGCGTTGTACGCGGATAGGTGTGATGCTTTGAAGAACTAGCAGTTTGTTCAGTGCATTTAGACTTAGGGAAAGCCCGTGCGCATAGAACCGTTGCGGCATTCTTCAAGTGCGTGCGAAATCTGTTATTACTTTGGGTGCTCAATATGGCACCCTCCATTTTTAAGGCATAAAATGTCTCAATTACAATCAGTGTATGGTCGAATCCATCGTTAACAATTGCACTACACTGTGGTAGAACACGGGTTACCTTTTCAGGATCATGACAGTTTCATGACATGAAATAGTTGTTTTTCAAATATCGTGAGGAAGACTCACGATATTTGAAAAACAACTATTTCAATTTTACTGTTTTTAGTGTTTATGAACACAATATGAAACATTTTTATTATTTTTTGCTTTATTACGTCCTTAAATTGAAATTGAAAAGTTAAATTGAAATTTCGATGTTCACGTATATCATAATCGTTATCGTGCTATGTACGCTATTAATCATTATAAGCTGTTATAAAATCGATTTGCTTAATAAAATAAGACTTGAATCATTGCTTGTTAAATATTAGATACGGTCTACTTGGCGGATCGCTCGCTCGACTGCATTGCAGTAATAGTTTGGCTCGATTACCTACAACGTCTAATATGCAATACATTTTAATAAATTAACCGCTTACTTTGCAATGAACATAAATATCAATTCTCTAGGATAAAATCCATGTTTGAAGATATCGGGAATTTTAAGGCATATCAATACCCTGGCAGGCCTGAACCTTGCATCTTTGATTGTCCATACAAAATGCATATAAACTCCCGAGCTTGCTATACTTTACATAGTCCGTTTTAAGATATACTATGGACCGCATCATTCTTTTGGCATAGTACATACTTATTATCTGCAAATAAGTAAAGCCTATTTTAATAAATGAACCGCATTCATTGCTAAACATATAAATATCAGTACTTTAGGATAAAATCTATGTTGGAACATATAGGGTATCTTATGGCATATGCATAGCCTGGCAGGCCTTAGCCTTACCCTCGAAAATCAACCGTAAAAAAACTCCAAGTCCTTTTACAATACACCCTGGAAGTCTTCGCATAATGCATGAGATAATTTGTTTTAAGATGTACCGCATTCTCGCTTTATCTCGTTGTAGCAAAAGTTAAACACCTTTTTTTATAAAGTTTCTGTATCCAAAGCCTGCACTGATAAGTACCTAGTCGGATTGGCGAAATAACTTTCATCGCAAGGAACAACTGGACGCAAGTGGCACTACATAATAAGTAATAAATAGGCGCCACAAGAGCTCTAGCCCGTCTAATCCCTCCAAGAAACCTGCCACCATCACTAGACATTTTTCGGTTTAAGCAAAGACGTTGACGCGTCTTATGAATAGTAGTTTGGTGTAAAAAAATCGCCTCTAAGCGATGTGTAGAAAAGAATGACATTTGAACAATTTAGCAAGACAGGTTTTTAATTTGGTATAATTATTTTTGTATAGGTTTGCGGAAGGCTTCGGAGGGCGCGGGCGGTTGCGGTCAGCAGGGGGAGGCGGGGGGAGTGTAGGCGCGCTGACATCACCGTCGAAGCCAGCCGCTCTTACATCACCGCTGGCGACTTGACTACCTCCCACCGTCGCCTGACGCCTGCGCGCCCATGCCCCTTCTACCACACCGATCTAGGATGGTGTGGTAGAAGGAACACCAAAAATTACATTAGAAACAGCAAAAATTTTAATTTAATTTTAAGTTACTGTAAGAACGCAATACTCATTTACCGAACGCAAGAACTATCCTAAACGAACTCTGATTTTGAACTTTAAATTTTCATTTCAGTTTAGTTTAATAAATATCGAAAAGAGTATTATAATATAATATATCTTAGAGGTAACAGAAGATGAATACTTTGCAATTAAAGTAGCTAAAGAAAAGCCTAGGTATCACACCTACGTGACTGAAATCAAGCGAAAGGAAGGCATACAGTTCATTAAACGCACAACAAGACCTTCGCTCTTCTTTACTCACACTTGACGCTTGCAAGATAATAGCATTTACTCCGTCATATATTGGTCTGAGTCAAAGCTGTTGGATGTATTCAAGACATGTTTGCGGTGATTCGTAAAATCAGATTGTCCGACTTTTAAATTGTGTTAATTAAATCATTAAATTAGAATTGATGAAGTTGTGGGCTACCTAATAAATTCCTAAAGCGACAAGAAACACTCATTTGTTATTTGACTATAGCACAATTTGTTTACAGGGTAGGTGTTCATAGTTCATACGAGTTTAGTTGTAAACATATTTTGTAGGCAGAATTCCTAATGTGATCTACCTACGTTAGCTTATTCAAACGTGTGAAAGTTAATTACGATTTTCATAGAATTGAACATCTTGTGGCTATACTGTTTTCCAGTATCGTACTTAGAGGGCGCTGTTTTGATTCCATTCAAAGCGTTGTTAAATTTCACGCGATCTTATTAATAAACGTAGGTAGAAAAACAGACATAAGCAATGACTCTACGGATCGAAACAATCGGTTGATTTTAAACATTTACCATTTACTAAATGGCTTTTGAAGTCGGTTTTGCGAATCTTATTTTATTTTGTGGTTTTTGGTGTATAATCTAACAACCAAAAAAACGCAGAAAATTTGCCTCGTTGGAATATGGTTTTTAAATACTTAAAAACAGCGCTCCAACAAAGTTAAAACTTGAATAATTTAATTGATATTATTAAGTTAATTATATAACATACTTTGTGGTTGTTAATAATCTCAGAGATCGTTTACGTAGTAATATAATAATATTTATTATGTTTATATACTCTAAAGGTTTAATAGCACCCACCAGGGTGGTCCTTTTCTCAATAAATTTAAGTAAATAACATAAGTATTCTTGCCTGCACGACTTTTAAATGTTATTTCATTCAGTCGAAGAATAGGAAATTATTTATGCCAAATATAATTAGGTTGAATCTTTATTATGCACGTTTCTTTATATTACATTCGCGCAGTAAGCTTTTTCATACGTAACATCGTAAAATAATAGCCTGCGGTGAAACTAATTATTTAGACATAGGTGTAAGTGCTGCAAACAATAATTTATCATCGCCCACGTTTCACACCTGACATATCCGCATTATTGTCACCACATATTGTTCATTAAGACTTAATAAAGCTTACTATTGAACGCGTCATGAGCTTCTTAAATGAGGTAAGAATAGTTTGTTAATACTTAAATTTTTATTTTTGTTATTTATCAGCGGGGTTTAGTTTCTTGCGGTTTTATTAAAATCGGCGACTTGTCAATCCATTAATCTAAGTTAATCTGTATGCGTCCATAAAACAAGGAAAGGATTGTGATTAAAAATGTACACCAATCAACAAACTTTTATTACATAGCGTCTTCTCGTTTTCAAATAGGTGGTTCACAAAATTGAAACATTCTATACTATTTATTATGTTTTATCAAATAAATATCGATAGAGAATATTATTGAAAACAACTTCAAAGGCGCGTTTTTCGGTGAACACGAATAAATTCAGTACACCTATACTTTCTGAGATCAGCGATTTCAAATACATAAAGACGGCAGATAAATTTATTACAGAATGATGTTGATGACTCTAATGAAGCCTTAGAATATTGGTAGTAACGAGAATACAATTTTGGTCATTTCGAAAGTTGCCGGTACTAATTAGTTTACTCCTAATTTTATAAATGCAAAAGTGCATTTTTTTATGTTTAGCCACCAAACCAACCAGCTAACCAACCAGTGAACCGATCTTGACGTTATTTGGTGCGGATAGCTCGTATCCCAGTGACGGAGATGGGATACCTATATTCTATCCCGGGAAAGCAACCGGATATTGTTTCTGCGGGATTAAGGAAAATAGCTGTGCGTGTAAATTGCATAATACAAAACTGATGTCGACAATATTTTGAATAGAAATATCTCGCATCCTGGATTGGGACATAGGATACTTTCTATCCTGGGAAATTAACCGGATACCGTTCGTGCGTTGCATAAAAGCAAAACTGATGTCGACAAAAATTTTGTATAGAGTTATCTCAAATCCTGGAGGAGTACATAGGATACTTTCTATGACGGGAAAACAACCGAATAGCGTTCCTGGTGGATTCAAAAAAATACTTAGTGTGTACATACTTAGGGAATAAAGGCAAAACCGATGTTCACTACATTTTGCTTCGAATTAGCACCCTTGAGATGGAAATAGGATACTTTTCAGCCATTGCGAAAGCGGAGTACAAACGGCTCCCTCGGGATCATTCCTCGATAAAAACACCGAAACACACGCAAAGGAAGTCGCATGAAACATCTAGTAATATATAACCTTGTAATTATAGGAAACATGTGATACCGTAGTATTAGCAGTTATTAAACAAGTAATAAGTGTACTTAAACGAGACCTGTATCATGAGATCAAGGCTGCGCCGCGTCGCCCACAATACATCTGTAATTACGAGTATGATCGCCAGTTACTCGATTTCATGTTAGTTAACTAGTAATTGTTGTAATTACTTTAAGTTTAATTCTACCGCAACTGTACAACCAGCAGGCCTAATCAGTAGATTCGAATGTTATTATATATTAGTCCTAATTAATAAGAACTATATTCAAACCCTAAACTCATAGGTTAATATTGAGTTTCGGTGGATAAGAAATTACAATGTAAAACTGCCGTTTTATTCTGTAACCCCAGTTTCCAACCGAAGTTCAATTTTGACGTCATATTCGGCACGCAAGTTACATAAAGAACATCAAAATTTTGACAGTCTTTTGATGACAACTTTTCTTTGTTTACTTTACTAATGATAATTGTACAAGTTGATATTATTTTTAAAATAAATCGTACACAAATATTTTGCGTTCTTAATAACAAACAAGCAAATATATGATAATGGCCGATTTCAAGTTTCAGAGCAGCCACATTGCAGTCGCTCACTTAGTATTTTAGTAGGCTATATTCAGTAATTACGACTTGTATAAAATACAATCATATTTGTCGTTCAAAGCCTACAATCACTTGGCAATAACATTCTGACACATACTTCTAAATGCGGTATAATATATATCAGTTATTATATGTTTAAGTTAACAATGTTATAGGATGTATGCATGAATCGCATTGTCTCTCATTATCATATTATTATTATTTTTTACATTCTCGACAAGTAACTATGCATTTAAAAATGATCTCATCCTTTATAATATGTTTTTATACCAGTTGCTGGTCGCAACTTTGTCCACTTATAACTTATGTTTTCTCGCGGAAACAGAAAAAAAATAGTAAGTCACTATGTTTTTTCACACACAAAATATTTTTGAGCACCTGGGTGTATGATATGAAACGATATTTTTAAATTCTATCCCTACGCGAGAATAAACAATGGAAGAGAGTAAATTTCAAGTTATATCCATGAAACTTGTTATCTAGCTTTTTTTGTTGATGGAAGAAAAATAAAAACTTTATTGCATCTAACTTAAATGTGGGAGCGATCGTTGCTTGTATACCATCTTACCACTATTTCTAAACAATTTAATATATTTTGTAATAACTTCTAACTAAGAATATGATATACGTATACTTCCGAAGGTCCTTTGCTTTTTGTTAGAAAATTAGCATTCCGGTGAGATACAGAATGCTAATTTCCTTTTAAAAAGATTTAAGGTGACGTTACACTGTACTTTGCATAATAAAGACTGACAATGGTAACCACCATAGTGTTCACATACATTTATATTAAAAATAGTTTTAAAATACCTTAGCACATAAAAAGAAGAAGTAAATAGTCGTTATCAAGTACCTATACTATTTCACTTATAATTACTTTAGTCATATTTCATATATATCGGTGTGTAAATGAAAATCGTAATAGGCTTTAGAGGTACATTATTTACAGTCTCTGAGCCTTATCTGTGAAACCGAAAAGCTAATAGTTTTTGAGTAAACCATTGCCATAGTTTTTACTGAAAGAAATCAGATACAGCTTAACATCAAGTGCAAAAGTATCAAGTGACTCCTGTCACGCGGTTGCGTCGGGTAGCTTACTTACTATGCACGTGTCAATCTTTTATCATCAAAAGGGTTGTCATAAGTAAACACTAAGAATGTTTTGAATTTTTTTCTATGGAAAAATAAATATGCTCCTTTGGATTTCATATGCACTCTTCAACAGTATTTCGTAATTTCGTTATATTACTATTCACTAGCTGTTGCACGCGACTTGATGCGCGCTTTTGGAAAGCCAAATAATTTTGTCCGAAAAATTTAAAATAAAATCTGGAGTCAGCCACCCTTATCACCAAGGGGTATAAAAGCCGGACAAGCGGTTTCGTTAGATAATAAACATTTTATACAATATTATATCTAAACACTAGGTATATGTAAGTCATTACCGACCATATAATGCCCCACTGAACATCATGGGTTTTGACCTGTATCCATGCGCTACAATACACGTTGGAGGGCTCGAGCTGCAAAGCTTGTGTACAAGGCTTTTGGGAAAGGCGGTATCTACATTAACTATAAAAGTATCACTATACTATTATCATCATCATCATCCATTTTCGTTTCCATATATTTAAAGCAACCTCAAAAAGATCAAATTCATTTATTTCAAGTAGGCCTAGTGTATAAGAACTTTTAAATGTCAAGTCAGTCTGTAGCTCTACGAACGGTTCGGAAGGCAGATTCCATCGAGAAGAGCCGGCAAGAAACTCAGCAGATTGCTCTTTTCAAACATCATTTTATAGTATAACAATCCTTATATTTTTTTTGTTTTGTGAGAGATGAGAGCGGAGTGGTCGGCTTCCAAGCAGCCTTTTCGTTAAGGAATTCATCAATTTTGTAGTAACCACGATTGGTTAAATGTGTTTTAATATATTGCTAAAATTTGGCACGAAGGGATTCGCGTGATCTAAGTTTATAAATCAATCGTACAGCACTTTTCTGTAGTATAAATATAGTTCCTATATCAGCAGCTCTGCACCAAAAGGACTTCGAAAGGCATTAACATGTGTGTGCGTATGAACCATATACTCTTTGCTGTTGTCACTGTAATTAATGACCCCATTTGCCCTTAATGTAAACACAGCTGATCTAATGACAATTTTATACAGTTATTTCAGTAAAACAATCGAAACATAAGCTTTTCTTTATATGAATAATGTAGTCCATTGGCTTAATATCGAACTTGTATTTTTTTATATTTATGTATATTTTGTATAATTTTAAGAAACCTCCGTGTAAGCTGGGTGCGTCCCCTATTTCCCACGACAATATCAAATTGGTTTATCAATCAAAGCGGGAAGGATGCGGGAAGGATGCACTGCGGTGTCGGTGGTCAACGACCTTAGTGGGTGTAGGGTACTAGGGTACCAGATTTAATACTAATCATAATATTAAGCTCTAAGATATGAAAATGAAACGCCATTTGACGATATTGAAACCGTTTGTATGAACTGTACTGTAAGAAACTATGTATTACCTCATAAAGAATTATTTTTGTAAATTAACTAGGTAGGTACTATCTCTTATTTGTGAAAATAGTAAAAATTACTTTTTGACAACTTTTTCTTGAAGTTACAACACGATTTTCGACGACGAGCAAATTATTGTATAATGTTATTGAACATTAAGAACATAGAATCAAATTTGCAAAGCAAAACAAGATATAACTGTAAATAGATAACTGGGAAACGTAAGAAATAAGCAATAGAACGTAAAAATGCAATTTTTGGAACTTTTGTCTGTTTGTCTGTTGGGTTGTGTGCGCATCATGCAAAAACTACTGAACGGATCTGAATGCAATTTGGTACTTGGCATAGCTGATACTTGGGATTAAAATTAAAAAAGTACTTTTCATATTGAAAAGCAATAGGGTTCGTTTGGGATATGCGATGAAAGTTTATAGATTTTACTTCAAAACTTCGCCAGACCTTAACTGATTTTCAAAATTCTTCTTTTACCGGAAAGGCTGTATTATTAGTTTAATTTTGCCAAAATTTCAAGACCTGCTCAATATTGTTGTTGGTAGAGGAACTAATTGAAAAAGTACACCCGATTTTTAAACAAGAAAAAATATCTGTACAACTATACCTGGTCAATACTGTTGTTGGTAGAGGAATTAATTGAAAAGGTACACCCGATTTTCAAACAACAAATAATAACTTTAAAATATCTAATTCTTAATAACGCCTAAATGAAATGTTTTTTTACAGAATTCGAATTGTAGTAGATATCTTTACCTATTTGAGTCAACTAAGAGTGCGATGCTGTCTCCTAATACAACGGTTACTATTCGTTGTAAGGGATAAAAGCTGACTAGGTGTCAGCTTTTATCACAGGTACAGTAAATTCTCCGTCAAACCTCCAAAGTGGGTCCTATTTATTTACTAACCCCAGTTATCATAGATTACCCAGAACAATCTACAATTATTAGCCGCTTCTCAAATGAACTGTTCCTATGAGAGTTAAGAGAAAACAAAACAAACGGGGACGAAGTCGTGGGCAACAGCTTGTACCAAATATGATAATATAATATATGTAACATACATGTGAACAGCGGTTTTTCAGTTTGATGTTTTTGCAGAATTTTATCTAGATCATGCTATCATCTTGCTATTTGTTAAAGGTCATGAACGAGGATATGGTAATCACAGTCGTGAGTTCACCTACTTATATAACAAAGGTATAATGTTTAGATGTTTAACTATTATATTTAAAACGTAAGAATATATTATATAATGAATTATGCACTAACCTTTAGATACGGCATTATGTATTACAAACGGGATAACTCATAGGTAATAAGTGAAACATTTAATTATAATAAGTATCCTTTTTGGCGTATCTATTCATTTATAACCTAGGTCGATTTTAAATATAAGAAAATATCGTAATAAGAACAATTTTACTATCAAAAGTTAGAGTTTGAACAACTTATAAAGTATATACCTACATACATTTGTTTATCTATAATTAAACATTTTTTCACATTTATCATTTTTGGAGATTTAACCTTGTACACACAAATCCTCTTAAATACGATCAATGTACGTAACTCTCCGATACCACGATGCCAAGTGTGTTATTTTGTACCCGTTTGCTTATTCGATGGCGTGAAAGTTCACTACGATTTATATGGTATCGAAACAGCTTCATCTAGTGACTATATGATTTCCCAGTATTCTAACTAGCTGGCAGAATGTAAATATTTCTTTAAGTACATAATAACAATAACAATGCCTTTATTTGAAAGAGCGAGAAGTGTACAGAACAAGATCTTATTAAAATAAATTTAATACCTGTTTGTTGTATTGTGGCTTACAATCAATCACGAATGGCATGCAAATGTTTAGAAAAAAATTGTTAGAATTGTTACTGAAATTAAATTGCATACAATAAGAGAATGTCAATCCATCAAACAAAGTTAATATTATTATAATTATGTTTGAACGTTTGAGTCACGTGCTCAGACAGTCGCTTATAAACTAACAAACTTACTTTTTAAAAGAAAAATAAAATATTGAATGTTGCGTAGAAATCCTAAAGTGTAAACTATTTTTTAAAGTTGACTTCACACTTTGCAAATCTTGCATTTCTTGTTATAGTGGAGTTTAAAATAGTTACTGCTTAAGTTACTTTATGTCCCTGACGTAAAAATAAACATGCTTAGTCAGACGCTTTGGCAGTACAATTTTTTGGCACCAATTTACTATATTTACTCTGGATTTACGAGCGACCTGAATAAAAACCTATGAAGACGATTTGCAATAATATTAATATTTGTACGAAAAAAACACTATAGCAACAAGAGCAAGGTTTCTAACGGTGGGTTAAATGCCGTCGACCTAACAATCATGTATAAGACCACCGTCTTGTTAAACCGTTGGTTTAGTAGCAAGAACAAGTTCGTTGCTTCGCTTAGAGCGATTGTAGTGAGGCTGGTGATTTAAGACTTATTCACAAGAGGTTATAAGAAGTCATATCCGCTGTCGGACAATACACTGAGGTCAAACGACTCGCCGATTGTGTGCTCATCTAGAATGGGTTAGATACGTCCTGGCAATAGTACTTTTTTGATAACGTCCTGTTAGAGACCAATAACCGACATAATAAATAAAATCTCATAATGTATATAGCCAATTGTGTAAAGTTATCTACAAGCTAGTTTTTAAGGCTCCGTACCCGAAGGATGCCAGCTGGACCTTACTAATTCTTCGCTGTTCGTCAGTCCGTCAGTCCGTCCGTCCGTCTGAATGTATTCGATAAATTAAAATAGGTAGAGATTTGTTCTAATATACCAAAAAATAGTTGCTTTGCTCGATCCTAAAAATCTACAACGTGGATAAACCGCGGCTACGCTGTAACGACTGCGGCATATGGCCGACTTTCAGTGGCGTGCACTGGGTTCCTTACCAGAGTATGCATACGGCAGAAAAATAGCATAAAACGGCAAAAATCCTCCTCCTATACGAGTTATTTATCAATTTTAGGGTAGGCAGTGCTTTCGTGCACGTATGAAGTGCACGCCACTGCCGACTTTCATGTTAATCACAAAGATTGGGGAAAGCTAACGATCGACAGAAATTGATTTTGAGACAATATTTGAATGGTCTAACATAGACTAGCCAAGAAGTTACACTCCTGGTTTGGAGGAACCCTAGATGACAGAGGCAGGCATTCTAGATCTCATAATATAAACTCGATTTAACGATTAGTTAAACGCTGTTGCGGGCGTAGATAAACCATCATCTATTTATCTCTTAACAATAATTTCTCGACGCTATTTTTAAAGCACACATTTCGTTAACGTTGAAGGTCATTTTTACGCAATTCTCTAATTTTTTTAAATCTTGTTTTGAAATTATTATATTTTATTCTGTTTTGAAACACTGTGTTTTGGAACACTTTGTACCTAACAATACTTGTATTTATCGGGTTATGTAAACCTTAAAGTAAAACAAAATGTATTGGTTACCTTAAACAAATATAACTAAAGTGTTCGTGTACGAGAATAAAAACCCTTTAAAATTACTAAGAATGCATAAAAGACAAATTGTCGATGTCAACCTCTGTTTTTTTCCCTCAGAAAATTTTGCCTCTACAATGATTAATTTGCAAGTGACCGTTTTGAAGTCAACATCTCCTGAGGATGCTCTGGTGTCACAGCGAAACGTGCGTAGCGAGTACATTTTGGAAGATCTGTTTTGTTAAAGATTTACCCGGTTTTGGCTGATTATAGCAAATTAGGCTTAATGTTGATTGGGAATTCCGCAAAGCAACGTCTACCTCTTATAATATTTTTTTAGTTTTTGGTAACAAAGTTTCATATCGGTTCCAGATTACGGATAATTGTTTAATTGCTTTGTGAATGATGAACTTTGTGATAGGAAGCTGATACTTTATGAAATCTTCTATGGTTATAAGATTAACAGAAATGGCTTTCTTATGCTGAATAATCAGTTTTCCTTTTTGTTTTAGGCAAAGGTACAAAGAATCTCTAAATCTTGTTTAGATGAGCGAGTAATGTTTTATTATATCGAATAAGAAGATAGATTTATCTAACAATTAAATTAAAGCTGACGTCCGAGATACACTATTTGAAAATTTAATATAATAGGTATGGTATGGTATGATAGGTGTAACCCATGTATTGAAATTAATATTACAAGCAAGTTTACCACAATTTCAAGAATCTGCCATTGCTTATTCAACATCCTGTTAGTCAATAATTAGTTTTCTTACTCTACATCTTAGATGTGGGCGTTGTGTAGGTCCTTTTTTGGATCTCATACGCAAAAGCACATAATATCAGCTACCTACACTAAATATTATACTAAATCAAGGCATACTCCTTCATCTCATGGGCCATGGCTATACAAAATTACTGACCTAATGCTAACAGTTTCTTTTAAGTCCATTTCTAACAACTAAAATATATACGGATATCTCCACGTAAGGGATACTGTCAAGTCCTCATTCAAAATGTTGTATGGTTAAATTATTAAAACTGCTATTTAAAACTGACTTTCCGTATTTCAAACCGAACATAATAAGCCACGAAGACAAACAATTCTTTATAGTTAACTGTTCCATGTTCTTTTTCGGCGAAAATATAGGTTAATTTAGGTAACAAACAAACAAAAAAGCAGAAATACTTTCGTATTTATAACATAATACTAAGTATTTATATACAGAGATATTCTACTGAAAAGCTACTTAACTTACATAGGTAGGTCACAGTCACGGATATAAAAAATCGGATCTATCTATCTACCTACCGGCCAACGTCAATTTTGGCGTGAAGATGTGATGCTTTATGGGTACCGATCATGCACATAAATGAAAACTCGTATTCGCAAGTTCCACTTTGAAAAGACTGGTCAAGTACGTGTTAAGGAACCCGCATAAAGGTTCCGTGGCCAAGCCAAGACGACTTTATCAAAAAAGTTGTTTTTCGGTTTAAATATTTTCGATCTCCATAGAATTATTTCCATGTAAAAACCAGAGCAACTGCACTTTAAATTAATAGGTTTTTGTTCTTAGGTTAATGATTGCAAGAAAGTTATATTTTACGTTATTGCTAACCATTTCGTTCCTCCCAGAAACTATAGTTAAACTTGCACATGGTTTCGGTAAAAAGTTTCTATAACATTGCATCAAGTTAAGAGTTTCTAAAAGCGACGCTGCTTTATGATATTTACTGACATAATAGCCTACGGAACTCTAAAATCGGTTTAAACATTCGATACCATTTTATAGAAGTAGGTAAATTGTTAGAAAATTCATAATTACTTTTTAGTTCTATATTGACGTACCTACATTGCAATGAAGGAAAAAGGATTGTAAGTTTCTAATAAACGAATGAAAACCTAGTAGAAGTCCGTTTACTTTTTAATAAAACGCAAAGGTTTATCTCTATGTAGAGCCAAGTAAGCTATAAAAGTACATCAGGGAGTTCGTAACGTCAAACACTTACATTATATCCATAAAATATGTTAAACATAGCACGACACGATTCAACGATTTACGTATATATCCCCAGTGTAGATATTCGATAACATTCGGGGATTAGAAGGGCCAATGTTGATCACAGACCCATGCAGGGCTCTGGTTTTATTCACCTGTGTACACATCAATGGCAACCTTCCACCGGTAACACTATGATAGTATAGTTCACACAACGCCACTGTAAATAAACTGACGTGACTGGTAAATTAGCGCTACTATTGTTAAATAGACGGCGGACTGTACCACGCGGCGGCGGCGTTCGCGCGGCACTACTGACTGGCGAACGATAGCATGCCCGACCCTATGACTCCTACCACGAAACGTCTAACGACACTAAGCATCGCTGCTTTATCGCCACTTTGCGTACTTAAATCGCTAAAGTATACCCAATTGACTGGCACGATACGATCTTGGTACAGGGTGCGCTGTGTTGGCTTGGCACTGATAACAGGTACATAATATACCTCCTCGTTTCACTCGTTAAGTACACAAATGTACTGTGTGTAAACAACTTAGTACGAACTACAAATTGAAATCGCGTATTGTGTTAGGCTCACGCTGATAATGCCATCTGTATTTAACATCCACCGAACGTAGGAATACGTGTGACACTAACTTCTAAATCCACATTAATATACTCTTATTAGGTGTACCAAATTAAAGTCAGGGATAACTGAATAAAACCTGTCACGTTCGATTCTTAGGAAGCTCAGCAATTCAGCGTAGATTAAAATTATTTGCTAATACTAAGAAGGCAGGTTTCTTACAACAAATGTCAAAGACCTTTCTTGATATACTTGAGTAAGTATCTAATTTAACAACTTATACACAAAATATATATGTATATACTTTTTTGGTTTTTGCAAGTAGAGTAGGTAAGTTAAAAAGATAGATATGAGTAGATAAGCAACACTCATTCTATACATGGGATATCATATCCACATATGCTTACTTAATCGATATCGCTCTACCGTTAAAAAACTGAAAACATACAAATAAGTTTAATTTTAGCGGTGATAACGATGGGTAGGAGCTCGACTTCACATTCGGGGGCCCGAGTTCAAATCCCAGCACGCACCTCTAACTTTTCTAGTTGTGTGCGATTTAAGTAATTAAAATATAACTTGGTTCGACGGTGAATGTTCTCAAAGGTGTGTGGAGTCCACCAATCCGCCACTGAGCCAGCGTGGTGGACTACGGCCGTAACCCCTTCTCACTGTGGAAGGGGACCCGTGCTCTGTAGTGGCCCGGTAATGGGTTGATGTGATGATGAAGTTTATTTTAAACTTACTTTGTAAACAAACTTATAATAACGTACTCTCATATCTTATAATAAATTTGTTTAGTAAGTAAAGACAGGTGAAACAGAGCCCTAACAAGGTATGATATGTAGTTGAGGAGTTTTAACGAACAACGTAATAATTAACGGACCAAGTAGATTTACAACCTGATGGTAAGTGGAAAACCTTCGCCTAGCAACATCACACGGCATGCAAGGAGCACGTCCTGCAACACGCCCTGTGTCCATCAATTAGAGGCGTAGGTGTGCGTGGAGTTACAATGCACAGGCGACCACGCACCGAAATGCTGCTTATCGGCAGAAATAAGAATGGCGATACTACTTCCCCGGCACGAGCTCTGGCACTATAAGCTCTACTACTACTACCTCATTCATTTCAGGCTAAATCAACACACCAACCCTTTTAAACCGGATAGATATAATAACAGCTTGAAGCGTTGTATTTTTTGGTTTTTGTTGTGACTAAGACCTACCCTACTCAAAAGCTAAGTTAAAAGTTAAAGTCTCTTACACAACCGTTTTAGAAAGCATAAGACATAATAGTCTCTTATACACTAAAGAGGATCGTTTTACGTAAGAAATTTCTTATTTAGATTTACCTAGACTAAAGTTTGGACAGTAAACAAATGAAAAATCCTTTATAATAAGAGTTAATATAGAGTCACGCATTGTATAAGTTTTCCTCAAATCGATCAACATGATAAGAGGTCTTCAAGATTAGACAATTTAATATTGTGTAGAGCTTCGTCATCAAAATATATTTACGTAGGTACATTACCTAGATTACATTCCAGAATGTTTCGTAATAACTGTCTAATTTGTCTTACCAATAATTAGAAAAAATACCTTTTGAGTTTTCACCATTCCTTTTTGATTTTTTTTCGCCGATTAGAAAAGTTATCTTGGATATACTCGTAATCAGCGAATTCTATATTCCGAGTTTGTTGCTCGCAATATAAGAAAATATTAAAATTAGTTTTACTTTAACTAACTAGTTATATTTGGTTCCGAAGTGCCAACTCTACTAATCAAACTTAAAAATGAATCTGACAAGGCAGGATGACGGTGACGTTATTTCATATTAAGTTATATTTAAGTCCTTTAAACGTTTTTGTGTATGCTTGCAAAACCGTTGCAAGCCGGAACCCGTTCATGCAAAAGCTGGAACTGTAACTAGTAAACGAAACCTTTATATCCGCATTATGTACGTTACTCTTAATAAAAAATACCGATGTACAACTTTTGTTTGACGCCAGTGGCGTGCACTTCATACATGCACAAAAGCACTGCATATCCAAATTATTTTATATAACTCGTATTGGAGAGGAAATTTTCCATTCTATGCCATGTTTCTGCTTTATGCATACCCTGGTCGAAGACCCTGTGCATGCCACTGTATGACGCCCTAATTTTTTCTTTAAGATCGAAATATTATAATTTTCACTGATTAAGCGTATTTATATTTTAATGTAAGGAGAACGAAAGAAGGTAGAAATAACGGATCAAGCAGATGGCCCACCTGATTAAATGTTGCTTACATTTTGGCGTAGGTAAATTTAGGATATAAAATAATAAATAGTGCAAAGATCTGCCGATAAGTTTTTATGGAGAGTTTTTATGAGCCCAGCCAATTCAAGTTCAGCATAATGCCAAGCAAATTGCTTACGCATTTTTACGAGACATGCCAACTTTTTTATCCAGATAACTAAAAATAGACTTTATAACCGCACATTCATTGTGTTTCATAAAGTGCATTCATCACCCAGCGCAGCTTTGAATACATCGCGTGTGGCAGTTTCTGAGTCGGAACAATGACCAAAATAAAGTTGATCGCGGGGAGCTCGGCACGATATTTTGGCAAGTCGCTTGTGCGTGTCGCGGGCGCCCGATGATGCCATCGCCGTGGAGGATCGTGACGTCATCGCGCATTTTCCAAACGTGGCCGCCAGACGAAAATAGTCCCCGCCCCACCCCAGGCCCCTTGTACACCGTCACCGACGAATTTAGCGAGCAGAGCCGGCAAGAAGCGGACAGCCTTCGCAGTCAGATGTTTGACAACCATCCACTTGCATATTTCCAACGCTTTTTACTTTAGAATACAATCCAACCTTGGATGTTAGCTAATTTGCGCTTGCGACATCTATTTGTTAACAAAACAATAGATTGTATTATAGTAGTTAATTCTTGAAATAAATTTCACGTGAGATTTCAAGTTGCAAAATTATTTTAATTTATATGAAATGCCTTATCTATTAGCATGTCAGTTAACTATGATTAGTAATTTTTTTTTTTTTAATAATTATATTAAATATATTTTAATTTTACTTTAGTATATTATCTCGTAATTCCTTACAGTTATGGAGTGCTCGAATTTTACTGGTTTAGCGTACTGGAACGCTGTCCGTAGAGACCGGTGAGGGGTATGCTTTTAATATAACTGACATACCTCGTAACAGGTTAGCCCGTTACCATCTTAGACTACATCATCACCCACTACCAGCCATTAGGTGATATTGCAGACAAGAGCTACCTTGTAGGAAAATAAAAAAATTAAAAGCTTAGATGATTAATAAATGCTTTGATGAATATTAGACTTTACCAATTGACTTATTTTTAATTTTATTTCTGGAGAACTATCTTTGAGAACTATAACAAACAAATCATATATATATTTACTTTCATATATTCCTTGTAGAGCCCTCTACACTAACTTTATCATCGCGTCTGCGGTGCAGTCGAAGTCACTAGATTACCAAAGACATTTCTTAGAAGAGTAATTGTTATAGTAGACTTAGGATCATAGGAAATTTCTACTACCACAGTTTATTTTATTTATTAGAAGGTGATGCACTTCTTGCTAACTTTCGTCGATGTTATCTTAAATCAAAATCAACGTAGAAACTTTCTGAATTCAAATAACCTTACCCAGCCAGCCTTAAATGACATACCTTGACTACAAGGGAAAAAAATACCTTGACGAGCGTCAACAATATGAAAATATAGATACGTCATGGATATTTATGCTCTATCCAAACTGTTTTATTTCCCACTTTTAGCAAATAATTCAATATTTATTATTACGGAATTATTGTCACTAGTTTAAAGAATTTTTCGCATAGTATGGCTGCTTGGCTAAGTACTACAGAATCCCATTAGCAGTCGCCATGTTTATTCGCTGGATTTATAATATCCTCTAAATAATACCTACTGTTTTATGGTAACTGAAGTGTAAGTAGGTGCTTTGCTTGCTTTAATGTGCAAATAATTGGTGGATAACATATAGTTCATTTAAAACTAAAACTACGAGGGTTCCATATCGTTTAACCTTCAATAACAATGTCTACGACAAACAACCAATATAAACTGTTATCATTGGCCAATGAGTTGCCAATGTACATAACGTACCAATCAGTTTGATTCGATTTGATTTATAGGGGTACAAAGTTCAAGCCAAACAGTAAATTTAATTTTCATTAATTCAATTGGTTCCGACAAAGCTACCAACGAAGATACACTGGTAAACATTGACACTACGAAAAGTAAAAGGATTTAAACTACGAGTTTATACTCGTGGCTGTAAAATGGTACCAACTATACAGTCGTAGCTATAAAATAGTGTAAATACACTAGTATAATTCGCGCCATTAAAGAATTGATTTGTTAAAGGTAGCCGATGCTGTGGTATCTCGTTCCCACAATACAAGAGCGTACGCATATTGTGCGAATGATATAGATTGACATCGGCCGCCAAACCAGACTCCTATCTATGACTGTGCCGAACTTCATCCAGATCCGTTTGCAGTTCTGTCGTGATCAGTGGAAATTAATGAATTACCTATATAAGGCAGCTAATATCATGCAACCAAATACGTCGATAAAATCTATATCGGTTTTATTATTAATTAAATAACGCCTTAAGGCTTAAATGCTTAATGATTGTACAAAGGATGTTGATTAAAGCGCAAAAAGCGATTTGGTACGTCCGACAGATCGCTCACGAGTCACAAATGTGATCGACCTTGACTCTTGACAGCTCACACCTGGTATTACTTTCCGGAAGCCCATATTAGTCGATGACAAAAACTCGAATACAACTATTTTGATGACAGCAAGCTATAGGTACTTAATCCGGTATGAATTGCAGACATGGCAAAAAAAAATACTTTTAAGAAAACTCGCGCGGCGGTCTATCCTTTGCCCATAGGTAGAGAATTCCTCAAACTCTATTTGAGAGTAGGAAATTAAAATCTGGCAAGCATTTATTACTACTTCCCTAATTATATCAGAGATTTGAAGTTTGTGAGGTCGTCTTTGTTTCACGCAGCAACACAACACAGGAATGGCATGATTTTATGCATAGAGAATAGAGATACGTACATAGTTTATGAGCCGAAGTAACATGTTATTGCTTCTTTATGCAAAAATGGCTGCAAACTAAATTTTGATATAATCTGTTATTAAGGCATCTGGCATATCTACATATACGGGTGCTAGTAACAAAGCTGAAGAATTGTTTCGGGCGAGTATGAAAAGAATCGTGGCATAGGCTATTTAACACACGCTTCGACCCTTAGGAGTCGAAATGCGGGCGGGCATTGCGACGCGGTGGGTCGTAGAACGAATGGTTGTAAGAAATGTATCGGAAGTTGTACGCGGATTAAGTCGCGGAGAAGCACTAGTTCAATATTATAAAAAATATAAATGATAGTTCGTTGGTGTATTTGCTTTCAGTGGTAGGAATACAGAATGCGAATATGTACCTAGTATGCCTAAATAAGGGACGTTGCAGTTTTCATTGTGCCATAATGTACACAATTTAAGAAAATACTACTACTGTTTTGCGTCATTTAAGAACTTGACCTATATTCAAAATACCTAAAAGTACTGTATTCAAATAAAGACCTTTGTTTAAATGCTTGTTCTCCATTATATCTTAAAACTCTACCAATACGCACTTGGCGCTAGGTGAATAAAAGTCCAAACTTTCCCGTCCTGAGAGAGGACCCGTGCTCTATAGTGGTCCGGTAAAAGTTTAATAATGATGGGCGCAGACACTCTTTCCCATAGAAGAGAGCCGTAAGGAAAACGACGTCATTAGAAAATCGTTCCGAATTCAGACGCTATGATCGCATACAACTGTCTTCTTCTTTTGGCGTCTGGCTTATTGACGAACCAATGACGTCAGTGTGATATTGGTACCACAGTTGTGGTAGATATTTAAAAGATCGCAAGATGTATCGCAAAGATTTTGTTATAATAGCTTTTATAACAAAAAGCCAGCATACAAGAAAGGCATGAAACAGTGACGACTCGCTTCGTATTCTCCTTGTAGTGCTACTTGTTGCGTTAAATTATATTGTACTAGCTATTGCCCGCGACTTCGTTTGCGTTTGATTTTGTTTTTTGATGTGGCATTCAATTTAGTTGTAGTTCTAAAAAAAATTAAAGTATTCACTATTGCTAAGCCTTAAATGAGGGGGTTGCTGCTGCCGCTGAGGAGTTCTGTCCTCTATCTGCAACCACATTCATCAGATCTACACAAAGTTCGGGCAAAATTAAACACATATTATAACCTCTATAGTACAAAAATAATTATTTAAATCGGTTATAATTTGTCGGAGTTATCACTTTTATCCCCTCTCCCAAAGGAACCGAGCTTAATGTCGGGATAAAAAGTATCCTATATTACTTCTAACACTTCCAAGAATATGTGTACAAAGTTTCTTGAGGATCGGTTAAGTAGTTTTTGCGTCAAAGCGTAACCAACAAACTTACATTCACATTTCTAATATTAGTAGGGAAGTAGGGAAGTAGGGATAGGGATAGGGATGACATTTTGGAGATGCGTCTCCATCACTGACCTCTATTTTACTATAAAATATAATAGATAGAGGTCAGGGCAGCGGCGATAGCCCGGTAGGACTTCGACTTCACTTTCGGGGGGGGCGAGTTCGAATCCAAGCACGCACCTCTAACGTTTTTATGTTACGAGTATGTGTATTTTAAGCAATTAGAATATCACTTGCTTCAACGGTGAAGGGAAACATCGTGAGGGAACCTGCCTGAGAGTTCTCCATAATGTTTAATGTTCTCAAAGGTGTGGGAAGTCCACCAATCCGCACTGGGCCAGCCTGGGGTACTACGGCCTTAACCCGTTCTCATTGTGGGAGGAGACCCGTGCCCTGTAGTGGGCCGGTAATGGATTGATATGAGGATGATGATAAGTGGTCAATGGTCTCAATTAGTTCAAAGTTACAATAAAAAGTTCTATTATAACAAATGTTTGAAAAGCTTGGGGATGAGTTGCTCTATGTAGAGACGAAATGAGTTCAAAATGCGTTTTCCACGTATTTACGATAACTATATCATATAAAAACAGGGTAACGGAACTGAATCTATGTCATACGGAATCAGGTTTGCAAATGTTGACACAGACTCTTCAAGGCCCTTTGTTCTACAAAACAAACCTATCACAATAAACACGTAATAAATTGGATATATTTTCTTACAGGAAAAATATAGGTTGAGAGGTATATGGAAATGTTTAAATGCTAATAAATAACTAGCTGTTGGCCGCTTTCTACGTCCGTGCTTTTACGATTTTTAAAAATCTTGGTAAACGTTTGTTTTCCTGGGATAAAAAATAGCCTTTGTTACTCCGTTCTTTTAACTAACTTTATTCAAGTTGATTAGTTGCTAAGGTAGGGGGGCGTGAAGGACAAACAAACACACTTTCGCATTTATAATCGATTTTCAATTTTAAATATTTTTTGGGAGCCTTCTGTGTTCGTTAGGTTGCCCTTCTTTCACGCAGTAATTCTCACATTTATAAAATGAAAAGGGTACTAGAGATCCATTTTAGTGTACATACAGGAAAAATGTAGTATACATTCAGTTAAACGTTGATTTTTGTCTTTGCTTTTTTTGGTTTTAATTAATAAAGAGATACCTTCATGATACAATTCAGAACTATATTGTAAGAAAGTGGTACAATTACCTCATAAAATATACATGTCAATAGCTTACAGTATCGGCCCGGAAATATGAACGAGGGCGAAGTTTGTAATAATATACCAAGGTATAGAGGGGCAGATAAGATAACGTGCTCGAGCACTGCGCAAACAGTTCGCATTTCAGCGTTTAACGAAATTCAGCGTTCTGCGGCGGTCTTTCATGCCATTCATTGCTGAAAACGCGCGCGACATTCAATCGGTTCCGAGAAATACGCCCGTGTTTCCTGGAAGCGCTACTATTGGCGCACACACGCTCACAGTGTCAGTACAGCACACTATCGCCTCGCCCACGGCCCTGATAACATACAACCGTGACGAGACGTATCGGTACACTCATTAACGAACTCATATTGCGTGCCCGGCTCAGCTTACATGTAATCAAACAATTCGCTCGACACAACTTATGATGATGCAGTCAAAGTAGACAATAGCAGAATGGCACAAAGATTGGATAGCATCTACGCACTACACGCAAGTGTTGAGTAGGCGTAATACTTCACTCAAATGAATTAAATGTTTTATAACTCTTACTTTTGCCTTCGTGCTCGGATAGGGTTGCCAGGTTTATCCTTTTCGTTACCGGGATATTTCTGGGGTAACATTACTACATTGATGTTACGAAAATGACGTAGAATACATGAAAAATGTATTTATCTAAAATATAACGCACGCGAGAAGCGATCACGAAAATTTTACTTTCCAAGTTGCTAGAAAGCTGTTCCTTGAAGCTGATCCGGGACTATAACGACTATCCGGTAAGGGTTAACCTGTGGGTAGATTGTAACTATCGGCTTTAATATATCATAGAGATTTACATCTGATACATTAAAGATTATTTTATTTTTCAATAGATAAATGAAACGGGAAGCCCGTTTAAAATAAAGAAATTACTTAAGCCTTTTGCTGCAATTGTTGCATCTGTATATCGTGTCATTTCCCAATTAAATGGGGTAAGTTGGTACAGTAACTTTTGGTCGATCGACAACAGTGGCGTGCACTTCATACATGCTCAAAAGCACTGCATACCCAAATTATTTTGTATAAGTCATATTGGAGGTGAAAATTTCCATTTTGTGCCATGTACCTGCTTTATGCATACCCTGGTCAAAAACCCTGTGCACGCCACTGATCGACAAGTATAGTGCACTTTACGGTACTATACTACAGTTGTGGAATGATACTAAATTAAATAGCATCTACGCACTACAATTAGCAGAGTTGTTATTGACTAATTCACGTTGAGATTTCCGGGAAACGAAACGTCGCGTCGTGTCGCAGTAAATTAAACTCGGTCTCTGGAATTTTATTGCCTCAGGACTCACGAACGGTTGCGAATTACGTAGTTAGACAGCATCTCTACTAATATTATAAATGCGAACGTCGGTTTGTTGATTTTTAAGTCCATTTACTTGGATGACATAACATATATACTGTACTAGAAGTGCCCGCGACTTCACCCGTGATTCTTTCTGTTTTTTATTAAACGCACGAAAACCGGATAGTTTTCCCGATATAAAATGTATCCTATGTCGTTCCGGGGAGCTTTGCGACGACTTTTTTTTTTGAGTAAAACAAAGGTAATAAATAATTAATAAATAAACAGAAACACTTTCGCATTTACAATGTTAGTATTACTCATTGTAATATTATAAGGTTTGTTTGGGGATTTGTCGTACTTTTACGCAACATTTTCGCATTACTTTCGCTAGGGATCGTAAGCTAGGGTAAGTACGTTTCTAGGGAATTTGGAAGTAAAAAATATTACATCCAATGTTCCGTCATGCCAACCCCGCGCTATCACGCCGCAATAAATGTTTTCTAAAGCCCTCTCCCAAGTTGAGGGTTTGCCCATAATCACTACGCTAGGTAGACGGATCGGTGATTGCAGAAGTTAGTAATAGTAGCAGAGGACGATGCTGCCCGTGCAGCGGGAAGACAGGGGGTAGTGACAAATATACTCTGACCTGCCGTCTCCACAAGGCATAATAGAAGTTTTACATAAATAATAATTTGGAGTGGATGAAGTGAATAAGTAGTTACTAGTTAGTCGTTGACGTATCCAACGAGGAAGGGCTCAATTCAATAGAACGTTTGCTGATCGTCGGGGTCAGCGGAGCAATGGTAGCGGTCAATAATGATGATTCGACGTATGAACTCATGCTAATAAATATCAATTAACAAACCTTTTAGCATTCAAGACGTCTTATTTAGTTCTTTGTTTAGTTATAAACATCCATAAATGAGGTATTAAGCGATAACTAGGTTAGCCGATAACCGATTGGTATTAGGTATATTTTTCGGTATGTCTACCGAAATAGGGACCGATATACCGAAGTATAATAAAACTAGCGTGGATTAACTCGTGTTAATGTACATTCGTGTTGCATTTTTTCCATCCCTTGGTACTCCGTAATAGGTAGTACTTTTAGTACTAGATGATAGGTGCCCTGTGTCCTATTCTGTACCCCCGAAACTTGTATGCAATATTTCACTATGATTAATAGAGTAGATAAACGCGTACCCACAAACTCATATTCACATTTATGATATTGGTTGGGATTTTAACGAATTTAAGAAAACTTTCTGACAGTTTTATTGTGAGATTTTAAACATTTTTACCTTTGTTTTTTTTTTCTTTAAAAAAATAAATAAATAAATATTACTTACACATACATAAATATACATACATAATACATAAATAAATCTACGGATTTTAAAATGTACCAGAGCTGGAATTCATGTGGACTTTAAGTACAAGCAACTACGACGAATGACACACCTGACGTAATTCGGAAATGGTTCAGATATGCAAAACCTCATTAATTAGAAAATTGCACACTTATTTAGGGTTTGGTTTGGCACTATGCTTACTTGGTTTAATACTGACGGACGTAGGCTTCTTTAAGCCCGAGGGTTAAACTTATTTCTATGGGAATTCAAAATTCTACGTGTCCGAAGTTGCGGGAGTCAGCTCCGAAGTTGCGGGAGTCAGCTAGTTTGCCATATTACTATACCTACATAGCATGCACGTGTCAAGAATAATTGAAATTTAAAAAGCGTCTCTTTGTCTTTTGTACGAGTAACTTATCAACTGGAATGACGTCAACCTGCACGTTTCGTTGATGTCACTGTGTAAAAATTTAGGTTTCGATCAGGTAGGTAAGTAACGTATATTATACCTATTATAATATCTAAGTGCAAATGATAAAAGCCTGAAAGATCTCCATAATTTTCTCAAAGGCTTATTAAGTCCATCCGGGATCCGTTAGTATTGAATATTTGATGAAACTATTTTTGATCGAATTTTTGGTCAAAGAAATTTCGACGGGTCATTTTGACTTTCGTACGTGAATGTGGGACAACTTAAACCTTTCTATCTTTACATAGTATATAAAGAATTCACCCCCTCTGTTTGTACGCTTAGGTCTTTTAAAATACACAACGGATTTTTATGCAGTTTTCATCAATAGATAGAGTAATTGAAGAGGAAGTGTTACATGTAGTATTCAAGTATATTATAGTACAGAAAAGCCTAAAAATAAAAAGCTAAAGAGGGTCGCTAGTATATATTATTTAAAATCGAAAGGGTCGTGTGTTGACATACTTATCACAAAAACTACTTCACGTGGGTATTTAACTAGGCAACTTAATAATTTGTAGATGTCAGCTAAGAACGGATACTTGGAAACTTAATAAATTGTATGAAAGTCCTATGTTTTGATGTTAGACACCAAAATTCGCATTTAGTTTTAAAATGTATAAATAAAAAAACTTTTTTTATATCAAACCCATACAGAGCTAGTTTATATTAGTTCAGTAAAGCATTAAGCTAAAACTTTTTAAGGTATGCTTACTTGGTGAAACTGGAGGTAGCTGCATGACCCGCGGCTTCGGCCCGCTCGGCAGCCGCGTCCACCATGCCTCAGCATCACGAGCATCACTGACTGTTACCACCTCACCACCACCTCACTGTCACTACCACAATTTCACAACACATTACACACACTACCCTCCCCCTTATACCTTCCAGTTGCGAATGGGTGTAACTAAACGGCGCAATCGCTTGCGGTTTACTGTCATTAGAACTTCGAAGATTAATCAATTACTGTCACCACAGTGTACACCACTGGTAATACCACATATCACTATACCGAAATCTAGATTTTATATCCCGATTTACTACCGAGAGGTCACCGCCGTACAGTTATGTCACTTAGGAATTACTATCATCACCAATCAAAGTCACAATCTATTGAAACAGAAAAAATAATGCGGTTATAACTTTGCCATCACCTGACCGCGCTTCTACTAGCATGCCCAAACAAAATACAAAATATGGCAATAAGGCCACACCCGGATACCTGTTACAATATCCGATACTCCGTCACTTCTCATAAAATATCATCAGAACTGGGGTTGGATCTGAAACAAACGAAATCGATACATGTATATAATAAGTATAAAAAATTATTCCTATTTGCCTTGCCGTAACTTTAGAAGCACTTTACTGATTACATCCATATTTTATTAAACATTTTCTAAAACTTTGAGCAAGGTTAGAAATAAAGAAAATTGCAGTGAAAAGTAGAAAACTTAAGAAAAGTTAAAGACTAAATAATAAACTTTTCCATTGTTTAACAGCTGCATAGGTCGGAATCTATACATATAATAATCTGATATATAAAATTCTCGTGTTTTAGTGTTATTTCTTTTTTTACGTATTCGGTAGGTCTAGAATCGGTCGAAATATATATTTTCAACCCTTAAATGATATAAGGTGACCCTTAAAATATTTTGTTTTATTTTGTAGACAATATTTTTATTGTCTACAAAATAATTTTGCCTAAAAATTGCCTAAAATAAGCGCGGACGAAATCGCGGGCAACAGATGGTATAAATTCATCTGTACGATAATTTGTCTATCATCTGGACGGATTTAGATTAATGTTTGGGTGAATATTTCAATGTGTTCCTGGATGGTTTGAAAACAAAATTGGACCCGGTAGATTGCGCTGCATTAACGCAATCCGCGAAAATCAGGAGAATCTGTATGGTGTATTTTTGACGTGACAACGTCTTATAATTCGATGGAGCCGGCTGCACGCACGAAAATACAAGACATATGCGGCGTTACCTCGCTCTGAGGCGTTCCATTCAAGGCTTGAAGTGCAAGCGAGAGCGCGGAACGAGCGACAAAGAGGCACATGTCTCTCTCCTACTTGAGTTAGCGATGCGTCCGCGTGGACAGATTCTATACAATAATACATTTACATGTTTTCGGCAAGGATGAAGTGCATTGAAAAGTGAATGTGGTGTCGATTGTTCATAGCAACGATAATATCTATCAAACAAATAAAATTAAAATTTTCTTTTGAACAAATGCAACCATTGCATCAGTATTTTCTTCCGACGTTGTTACGTTCAACTATCGTCAGTAAGCTGACTTTATAGACAACAATTTTTTTTTTAAATGTCTTCAATCCTCATACTCCACACAAAACAACAGAGTGTAGTCAATTAATCTTAATTTTCATAATATATCATGGATTTCCGTAAACGCCTGCTTCTATCCAATACTCACAGGATGACGCTTACCGGGTCCGCTAGTCTTTTATAGTTTTGTAACCGTTACGTATCTACAAACCTTTTAAACAAATCAGCCGCCTAGAAATAAACTAGTGCGCAGGTCAGGGCGTTTAAAAGACGTACCCAAAGAATTTAGTACATACAGAAACCGTGTATACGACTAATATTGAAGCGCCAAAAACCACTCTACTTCAGAATGGTTTCTCGAACAACCGCTTAGTCACTTCACACCATTTATCAGTTGACAGTAATTGGTTTACCTCTTATGTTCTAAACTTTAACCATAAAATGGGAGAATGCGAAAAAGTTCGTAAGCTAGCAACATTCCACGGTTGTAGTGAGACGTGCGTGGCGCGTTTTGTCTATTTTTGGACACAATAATGGAGTTGGAAAAATAATGGCTGAATGGATTCTGTATGTTTTTAAGTCAGTGGACATATCTAATCTGCATTGCAAACTTAAGGCCGCCCTAGACGATGCACCGCTAGCAGGGGCAGGAAACATTTTTCTCCCCAAGGAATAGACACTTTAGTATTCTTTATATACTAGTTTTTCCCCAGAGCTTTATCAACTCATCGAGCATTGGCGCACGTGTAGAAATAATATCCACATAATATACTTGTAATAATAAATGGAAGTAAACTTCTCTGTTGCCGTGCAAAAATAAACGAGGGTAAGCTTTTCCTATTCCCTGTTAACATGCTTTGACAGGTGGAACGTTATCCGTTATCCCTAAATGTTATCCCTTGTCAGGGGATATAAAAGGGAGATATAATTTTAATCTCCTGCCGTACAAATAAAATATGTGTAATAATAAACGGGGGTAAACTCTCCCTATTTCATGTTCCAGTGCTTTACCAAGTGGACACTTTAATTATATCCCTTGTCAGGGGATATAATCAGGGAATAAAATTTTAATCTCCCGTTCGTGCTAGCTCTGCTGCCTATGGTAGTACTGCTGAAGTGGGCTTTGCGACGTTCAAGGTGCTCAAGATCTTAGACTACTATACTAACTAAACCGGTTAAGTACTTAATCTGAAAAAGCAACTCGCATACAAAAGATTGTAGCTCTTCTTTTGGGTTTTTCGTATTTTTTTAAACTAGGCTTGTAGTTTAAAAAACAGTAGGTCCTATACCTATTTGGTGTCTATACCAAGACATGCATGTATCACAGGGCGTCTGCATAACTTGCATGTCTCCGCGGACGCGGTCTGGACGTGTTGTTCGGGCCTTCATCATCATCATATCAACCGATAAACGTCCACTGCTGGACATAGGTCTTTTGAAGGGAGTTCCAAATTCCACGGTTTTTTGCCACTTGTGTCCAGCTGCTTTCAGGGAAGGCCAAACCCCGGCAGGTAACGCCTAAGGACACGGGTTCAGCCTGGGACTATACCAAGAAGCGCTAATTTCACCTTATTTTGGGCAGAGTCCGCTGTTTCGTGCATTACCATCCTGTGCGACCAAAACCCAATACGATACGCCATTTTGAGGAAGAGAATGATTCGTGTCGTTTTATTTCTATAAATGCCAAGCGTAAGTAGGGATTTCAGAGTAAAACCCAAACTAGAAAATGCCTTTACCTAAAATATATTTCTTGGTTTCGTTCGGCTCAATTAAAGAGTTGGCTGAAAAAAAATGAGCAAATCTTCTAATGAACTACCGAGAAATCGATATTTGTATTTTTCACACAATTGTCAAACAAATCTAGTTTAACAAAATACAAGCCCGATTTACACATCTAATTTCTGTTTTTTTTAAATATTTTTTCGATAGTAAAATGTAAAAACAAGGATTCAGTTTAGTGCCAACAATAATTATGGTCCAAACCAACCGCTGGAAGAGCTGGTCACCCTACTTTACTTCAAAACATTGAAGAGTAAAATCTTAGTTCCTTATAATTTAAGAAGAGTTCGAATCCATTTCATATCCATTCATTCATTATTTTATTCAGGTTATACAATAAATACTTAAGTGGGTACATTCATTAGCTAAATATCGATTTTCATTTATTTTACTTCGCGCACTATTGACAAATTCGCAATCAAACTTACTTATCAAGGCAATGATGCCCACTACGATGTATCTACTATACCTACCATATTATTATGAGATCATCGATACAGCAAATAAATTTAAATATGACTCACCGTTTATATACTAGCTAGTAGCTACAGAAAGACCGTGTAGGTTATCATTATCACTCACTTAGTACATACATACGACACACACGTCACATATTTCAATATTATTCAAGGGGTCAGAGACGAAAATATTTCAATGTTATTGTTACAACGCAAACACATTGTTCCGAACAAATAGCGAAGTACTTTTAATGTATAAATAAATCTTAATGCTTTTCAGAGAGGATGAAAGAGAAACAATAAAACTTCTCCCGAGTCGAGTTCCAATTTCTGTATTGAATTTCTGTAAATTGAACTTGTGGTGCCATCTATGATGTTTTTGTGCAACCGTCCCAATCTATATTATAATGCTGCCAAATTAAGGAGAATACCACCCGCATTTATTAATTTTATCAATTCAATACTTGTGCTTTTGATAGGACAATTGTTTGATTGCTAGAGAAATATATCCAATGAGAATGACTGAGAAGTAATTTATGCAGCACTTTATTGGTTTATATGTTTTCACGGTGTTACCAATTTCAAGAAGACGTTTGACATTTACTTTGACACAAATCTTAATCTTGTAGTGAAGTTAATTTGTGAGTTTTGATATTACTAAATGAAAGGAGAAATAAATTACAATTTACTACCTTTAAAAATTAAAATAAAATAGATGACAAAACATACCTCAATATATTGTGATATATATCATAATTAAAATTTTTTTTATTCATGTAAAGACGTCTTAACAAGGATACTGCGACAATACATAGAACACTTTGCTACCAAACCTTTCGTGACAATGTCTGCATCTGTTGACTAAAATTTGAAACCTAATAAGCTTTTAACAAGGTCAACAGTTTTCATCTACTCGTAGTCGACAAAAATAATTAAGAATCGGTACATACAATCACAATTAGTGCAATCAGCCTGTCTTAAATAAAGATAAAGTGTTAGTGTCCGCGAAAATGATGTGTACTTTGTTTTTCGCAATCACAACGTTACATGAACATGGATGACCTAAAATGCGAATACGTAAAGAAAAAAAGATGCTTTGGATTGTCCCAGAAAGTGCGAGTTAAAAAACACAATAATGATAGGTACTTCGAATGTAGATAATCAAACGTAATCGTAGTTTCATTGAGTGATCAGTGAGTGTCTCAGCATCAAAAGTGAAAATGTGATGTGTCAAACTGATTGTTTACTTCACGACGGACAGGTGACGGTGAGCGGTTTGTAGAAGTGGTACGCGAGGGCGGCGGGAGGCGGGCGGTATGTCGGACCGTTCGAGTCCCGTAAACGACGGCTACGAGGCATCCGAGCCCGCCATGAGACTCTCGGTGCGCAAGGACCTGTTCCCTGATGCCCGGCTGTCACAATTAGCTACTGACTCGGACTCTGAGGACGAACTCGTGTCCTGTGTCAAGCTGGAGACAGACTTTGAGCAGAGCATTGATGCCATCGCTAGCCAGAGGATGCAGGTTAACGGAGCGCTGCCGTCCCCGACACGTCCTCGCCACAGAAAGCACAAGCAGCACTCCAGGCGCGACACAAACCACTCTACTCTCAATGGGTGTCTTCCTAAAGAGAGGAAGAGGAAAAAACGTTCTCGTGACTCCCATAAAAGGACGCATACATCAAAAAGTGTAGTGTCACAAGTGAAAGGTGGTAAAAACTTAAATTTAGTTAGTAGTAGTGAGTGCCACGAAGAGGAGGAGGTTGAGGAGGCAGAAGAGGAAAGTGAAAGTTCAGACGATGAAGTGCTAGGGCGTAGTGTAAAGTTACCGTTAATTAATGTGCAGAGAGCTAGTGGCAAACCTTACAGTCATAGACTTAGTCAATTATCAACAAAAAAGAGTAAATCAAAGGAACAAAGGACTCATATAGTCATACCATGTAGTGGTAAGCCCCGTTCGATGTTGGACCTCTGTAGTTCTCGTAGCAAAAAGAAATCTAAGAAATCAGATTGTAGTACACCAACGTATCGAAGTCAGATAGTGGACACAAATACGAAAATCAAAATTAAGATAAGAAGAACAAGTTTTCAGGAAGTGGTAAGCTTTTTTAAATATAATAATCTGTTAGTTTTAAATGGTTTGTGCCATATAAGCATACCTAAACTTACATAGTTTAGGTACATAACTTTATATTGTTATTTTGTAAGAATGTACAAATGCCTTGGCTCCTCCTGTAAAAAAACATATTTTGGTATTTAGAAATTTGAATCAAGACTGCAGAAAAAGTCAAGCTTTGATTGCAAGTATTCTTGGAATTGGATCTAAACCACATTAATATTTTTAAAAGTTGTGTCATAATCTCAGCTTTTTTTAATTCGCACTGCTAGTCACAGACCTCCAATCTCAAAAAATAAAGTGTAGTGCTGTGTCTGATAAATGTACAATACTACTTAATTCAATCTAAGTTGGTCCCTCAGAACTTGAGGACAAAATTTTCATATAAGTGAAGTAGAGCTAGTAAGTATTGAAAAGATTAAATTTAAATGTTGAAATGTAATTGTTGGTTGCATAAATACAAAAATGAACATTCTATTTACCCAACTAGGTAATACAGTTTACCTAATCGGCATATAGGAAGCTCATTTCAGTTAGCTTACGGTAGCCATCATTCCCAGTTTATACCCATATTCAATACACAATAATTTTATTATTTGTGCTAAATTTCGAGCTTTGCATTTTCTTTATAGCTTATAGTCCAATCACCTTTGTGTTTTAGAGTGAAAATCTGTCACCTGTTTTTTTCAGAATCCATTGACCCAAGCATATGTACAAGGATAACTTATTATGAAATGAATATTGCTGGATCTAATTAATTAAGCCATTGTACTGTTGTTACCTATACTTATGAAATATTAATCTCCATCATTTATTGGTATAAAAGGGTGGGAGCTCCAAATGTCAGCACTGAGAATTATTGTCTCAGGTATTGAAAATTAAGCAGCTGTGTCAAATGTATCAATTTCAGTACAGTGCTTTTGTTCTAATTTGCTATAGTGGTTGAGTCAACTATTAATACCTGCTACCTACTTTTAAAATAATCAACTATTAATGCTTTCTTATCAAGAAGTCTTTTTTTGGTAAATTCAAAGAAAAAAGTACAAAGTTGTCTAAGTTCTATTCCTATGTTCCTTCTGCTGGCTGGTTGTGTTTTGAAATAAAACTAGCTGTACCCTGCCATGCTTCGCTGTGGCACATTGTGATTGAATGGTTGAGAAAAATAGATAAAAACAATCCTTGATGCGTATTATATATCATGCTAAAATTTCAGCTCGATCGGTGCAGAACTTTTTGAGTTTTTGGAGCGTAAACAAACCAACATATAATTTTATATATAAAGATTGTATTTGGAAAAAAAAATTGTAGCCAGAGTTTGTTTTGCGAATGTAATACTTTATTTATATATTATTTCAGCTAGCTTTCTAGCTTGTTAGATTACAGATTAAATCTCATTTGTTATTTTGTGATTAAAGTTAATTTTCAAATTGTTTTTTAAGTAGGTGGAAGCTTAATAATGTGCCAGCAGATACAGGCCTAATATTTTATCTTATACTGCACCAAAAGATAGTTAAGAATTAGGGATTAGATTTTTTTACTGTTTAATAAGGCATCACAGTCCCAAACAGCAAGTTTAAGATTATCCATCATTTGATGTTTTAAATTGAGCTTACTTGTTCCTTCATCATATCAACCCCTTACAGGTCCACTACAGGACACGGGTCTTCCCACAATGAGACTAAGTTACAAGTAATCCACACTGGACCCCTTTCCAGTGTGGATTACTTGTAACTTAGTGAAATTTAATTAAAATTATATGATTTGCCTAAAATGAAATAAAATATTTATTTCTTTGTATGTTTGTATGTCTATTTTATATCTACATAATTTGTTTATTGTCTACTTCAACTTAGGATTCTTGTATTACACTGAACATTTTCGTTATATATTATAATATGTTAAGGTTTCTTCCTATTTAATAAGTATATATTGAGGATATTATATTTATTGGAAAATAACCTAACAAAAATTAATGATATGTATACAAAATATAAAGGAAAATAACAAAAACAAGAAATGAGTTTTCATCCATGTGCAAGAACTAGGCATTGAGATCTAGTGGTGAGCTTTAAATATGAAACTATACTGTTATAGAATTATTTTACAATCCTTAGTTAATGCAGGTGAAGCACTGGAAAATAGCTAGTTTATTATATTTGAGGACTTTTTGTTTGAATGATATTATAATATTTACTTATACTTTAATGCTACTTCAAACTAATAACATATTAAACCATTGACTTCAAAAGTATAGTTACACAACATTTCAGCCCATATTTCGCCCATTTAGAAGGGAATTTTCGTTTAATTATTTCCAAGTAAATGCCCTGGATTATGCAAGAGAACCTACTTGTATATTCAAAACACACATTTGTAGGTTTAATATAAAAAATTCTTCACTTAAAAACTGTGTTAACAAGGTAACAAAAGTATTTCTGCATATCAAATTAATGATGTTGATAACAATATTTGTTTCTATCAATTTAAAAAAAATGAGACCCAAATACAACATTGCAACCCTCATTCACCCCTTTTTAAATTCTTTTTGAAGCTAAACCTCCTGAAAATTTTTAGAACTTGAGTTCCTAGGTCTAATAATAAAACTTGCATCCCATTTTACCACACTTAAAAGGTTATTTATGCAATTCAAAGCCTTTAAGGCTATTGTGAATTAATTATGCCTTGAATAGCTTTATTTACAAATAAACCTTCTTTATAGATTTTATGATAAGATTGATTTGATTGGCTCTAATATAGTGTTTAATTGTAGCACTTATAATGTGAGATTACACAGTGATCTCAGGATTACTTATCTTGAGAAGAAGATGCAAGTATAACAACTATTTGGTTTTCCTATTGAAATACTCAATGGAGAGAGCAGATGTGTTGAATATGAATTAAATGAAGTAATATATTACATGGATCAGTCAGATATAAAATATTATAAAGAAGAAATTTTGATAAATAAATTTTGATAATTATTGATTATTGAAATAATTTAAAAATTGATTTTAAGCTTCTGTTCATGTTAGAAGATAACTGATAACATAGATAAAATATCAACTGCAGATCAGAATAAAGTTGTCACCACCCCCACTGCAGGGCTAACACAAGCTGGAGACAAAAATTATGTGCCCCGATATATCCCCTGACAAGGGATATCATTAACGTGTCCACCTGCTAAAGCAAGGGAACAGGGAATAGGAGAAGTTTACTCCTGTTTATTTTTACACATATATTATTTGGATATTATTTTCACTTGCGCCAATGCTCTGAGATTTGATAAAGCTGTGGGAGAAGATAATTTTTATCCTTTCCCCGGGGAGAAAATTTTATCCTGCCCATGCTAGCCATGCTAGGTGTATGAGTGACTAAAGCATAATCAGAACAGGCAACAGCACATCCTCTGTGCTATTTCTAATGTCCTGTGTCTGTGTACCTGTCTGCACACGGGGCCCACCCTCCTATTGGGAGAGGCCTTTATTCTAGCAGTGGACTGTTAGACCGTTAGGATAGGCTATTGATGATTGATAAACAATGAGTTATTCAAATTGCATGGTGATGAAAGAAATGCAATCAATATACTTAATTATGAACAAAGTAATGGGTGAAAGTTTCTCATAATCAAGTTTTTTTACATGACCAACTAGGAAGAGTACTTAATTTGATGTAAAGCTATGCCTACACTATGTATGTATGTTTCAGGTATACAGAATAAATATATTATTTTTTGTATACCTATGCTCTTTTATGTAATCTACTCTTTTATCTTGTGGTTGTTGACCAAATCATTTAAAATTGTTTATCACTGTTAACCTTTAAAGATTGTTGTAATGATAATTAAATACACTGCTATATCATCCAAACGTAATAGTGATCATTCATAGTCATAGTTATTTTTAAATTTTATCCTAAAGTTGCAGTTTGTTTTTATGTCAGTACAAAAAGTATATTTTATATTATTTTTTATTAGTATATATTATACTAGTGAATAGCAGTAGAACGATTTCTGGTTTACAATGAGATTAAGAAGAATTTTTTACAACTGATAAGAGAAACCATCCCACCATACATTATCTTTGCCTAGCTGTAACAGCAATGCACGCCAAGATAGGTTTTGTATTGCAGAATATTATACTTGAAAAAAACTCTTTGAGTCTTTCTTTGGCTGATCTACAAAATATATTTATAAATTATTTGTATTTTCTCTTTTATGCTATATATATATATATATATATGCTGTATAGTTTAATCAAACAACCATTCATGAATTTTTTTGTGAAAGAGTGACAAACATCCATACATCCTTAAACATTTCACGCTTACAATTGTAATGGAATACAATGTACAGAGCTGAGATTCGACACTATAATTACAGGTTGCCCCAACACCAACATCGATAGCTGAGCTTGGTCAAAGGAAATCTAAAAAGAAGCGAGCAGCATCACCGGTTGCTAGTGCAAGCTCTGGAGAGGAGTATGATCCTTCTAGGGGAGATGCAGTCATGAGCGTTGCTGCTCCTAAACCTCGTGCGACTCGCTCTAAAACTAAGAAATCTAATAATAATAACTCCAAAACTAAAGGTATAAAAATCTTTTATTCCTGCTAATAATTTTCCCTATAGAAGTTAGTAAAACTCATAGCTAAATCTTTAAGCTAGCTTTTAGAGCTTATGGTTGGGGAATTTACAAATAGAGAGCCTACAATTTTATTCATGCTGTGTATTATAAAAGTTAAGGCCAAATGTTTGCTGTAAATTAATATGTTGCACTAAAAGTCAGTCTCCCCGAGGTTAAACATTGGAAACCTAGACATTGAACATGTAAAAAAATACACGATTGTAAAATTGTGCCTAATCGTCATCACCGCCATAAAGTAAGCTTTAAAAAAAAAGAAAATCTATATGTACATTGTAAATATTATTGCGAAACCTTGGCTAGCATTTTTTGCAGCTACATTTAACTTCTGAGGGTGCGCTATGAATTGTTGCAGTATTAATATGTTAAATATATTATAATAATAGTAATAATACTATTATAATAAGTTCTAATTAATTACATTTCAGATAAAGCTCAAAAGACTGAAAGAACTAGAAGTAGTGAAACAGATAGTAAAGAAAGTGGACCTCAAAGTCCGTGGGCGCATTCCATGCCTGAAGAGATTTTAGTTAAAATTTTTGAAAATGTAGTAAGCAACGGAACTTTACCAGCTGTTATTAGGTAAGATATCCTCTGTAGATATATTTATTCAATGTATGTATTTCGGAGATTGTGCTCAGGGACTATTCAACATGACGGGGAAATTTGTTACCCATCACTTCGAATAGCGTCCTCACGTAAGCTATAAAAATGGTAAATACAGGTCATAGACGATTCACAAATTAAAAACCTCACAGTTTGTGACGAACTTTCCTGGCTCGTAATATTCATTATAAACTTTGTTTTTATTTCAGATTGGGTAGAGTATGTAAATTATGGCACAGTGTCAGTTGTAGGCCAGAACTTTGGAAGAATGTAGACCTTGCACAATACACTGTAGATAAATGCAAAACTGACTATAAACTGGTCTGGCTTCTCGAAAATCGTCTGTCCCAATGTCAGATTTTAAATATTGGTAAGTTATTTTTTGTTGTTATTCAGTTCAACTTGTCAATAATTAGCTACTATTGTAAAATTTACAAAGATCTTAATCTTGAGGAATGGAAAAGAGGTTATATTAAAAACAACTCTTTAGACGGCCGATTGGTGCAGTGGGCAGCGACCCTGCTTTCTGGGTCCAAGGCCGTGGGTTCGATTCCCATAACTGGAAAATGTTTGTGTGATGAACATTAATGTTTTTCAGTGTCTGGGTGATTATATGTATATTATAAGTATTTATGTATGTTATTCATAAAAATATTCCTCAGTCACCTTAGTACTCATAACACAAGCTACGCTTACTTTGGGGCTAGATGCCGATGTGTGTATTGTCATAGTATATTTATTTATAGTTTATTTAACTCTACTACTAAGTGGCTTTGAGTTCGATTTTCGGTACAAACAAAGACCTGGAACATTACTCTAAGCATGATGTTAAATAGCCTATTTGTGACTTCCAGCAATTGCATATTTGATGTGCACAGTTGGTTCACACTACTGTCGTTTCTAGAGACAAGCGTGTTCAAGCAAACAAACACTTTTAGTTTTATGATTGTAATGGCCGGTAGTACTTACAATCCACTGCTTCATTACTACACAGATGCAAGTCATGCGCACTCCCAATCAGTACCTAGTCAGTCGCAAGACTACTCGATTGACAGCTACCCCCTTTGCTTGTGTACCTGAGACAATGTATGTGTATCTATTCAATAGATACGAACCCTAAAATCATTATCATCATCATCATATCAACCCATTATAGGCCCGCTTACATGGCACAATGAGAAAGGGCCGTATACCACGCTTGTCTAGTGTGGATTGGTGGACTGCACACGCTTTTAGGAACATTATGGAGAACTCTCAGGCATGCAGGTTTCCTCACAATGCTTTCCATCACCGTTGAATCAACTGATATTTTAATTGCTTAAAACGCACATAACTTGGATTACAACTCGACACCCAAAAAGTGAAACCGAAGCCCTTGCCATTAGACTATCACCGCTTCCGCTTCATCATTTTGAGTATACATACATATAATAGAGCAAGCCACTCACAGTAGGTATGAATTTTTACATGTTGTACTATGTTGTGTTGTAGCTCAATGGAAGGTATGCAATGTGTCGTGGGTGCTCGCGTGTGTGGTGGACTACTGCCCGGGGCTGGTGGAACTGAGCGTGGCCGGCTGGAGCCGCATCACACCGGAACAGCTGTTCGATGTGGTGCAAGGCCTGCCCAAACTACAGCGGCTTGATCTTTCTTTGACGGTAATTTAAGTAATTTACTACTAGTTACTAGTGCATGCCCTGGGCATGTCTCTCTAGTTGTTTACTTTAAAACTAACATCTTTGGTTCTATGACTTTTTCTCTAACTTAATAGTTTATGTATTATGAAAATTAAGCTTAATTTGCTATACTCCGCGAAAGGCAGGGGAATCTGTATGGTGTAATTTATAATTTCTTCAATCCTTATACTCCACACCAAATGCTGCATGTACTGTGTATTATTTAATTTAAAAATGATATATACATATATTAGTTTTTTATTTTTTAATATTTATTATATTATGTATTATTTTATTTGTAATCTAGTATAAGTATGTAGTTATCCATTTTTTTTTTCTTAATTATGCACCACCTACATTCTGTCTTCATCATGTTTTCCTAATCCTAAGGTTGCCTGGCAGAGATCTACTAAGCGATAAGGCCACCTTTTGTTTTCTGCTTCTGTCTTTCTTTTCTTCGTTTCTGTCTTTAACTTGTAGTGGTGTGCACATAAAGAGTATAAATAAAAATAAATAATAGTATATAGATATTCTACTTGTTACAACTCTGTACTGTTGTCCGTCGGCAACAGCTCACGAATCACGGCTTCATCGTGCGGTCACTGACCCGACTTAGCGTCGTTGTTAAATCACTTGTAGTTTCACAGTGTAATGCCACTTTATAGATAAAACATGAATTTTGAAAAGTCGTAGAACAAAAGTTGTTAGTGTTAATGATAGGAACCACCAGGTCATAAGCTTTCTGGAAATTTTTATTTAACCCTGTGTAATATTAATATGCATTTATGCAAACAGTCTGAAACGGGAGGTTCGAGCACGTGTTTGTCGGCTGCGTCTATGGCCCGCGTCGCGAGCAATTGCGGCACGCGTCTCACGCACCTCACACTTGCCAACAACAAGTTCTCCGCCCTGCCGCAAATACTCTCCTCAGTTGCCGTAAGTATTCATCCGGGTTTGTTACTCTCCATCTTTAAGTAAATAACTATACCTAGAACTACTGAGCCGGTGCTCTGTGTCAGAGTTGACATCAGAGTATGAGAGTGAGGGAGTAAAGAGTGCATCTGTGTTTTCGCATACACTTGTACACTGTATAATCTACCGCATAGTTAAAAAAATCTCGCTGGAGATTGACAACCGTGGATAAAATCAGCTAGGGAAGCTTCCCTAGCTGATTTTATCCACGGTTTGATTTTATCTGATTGGCGCAATGGCTCGCACACCTACACAGCTGTGTAGGTGTGCGAGCCATTGCTTCCTATATTTTTACAACGGTCAGCGTGGGTTCATAAATCGTGCCAGCAGTGTCTCACACGAGCTACTTCTAAACAGACATTTTTGAGATTGAGAATGGTTTATGCTGTAGTCGTAGGCTTGGTTAACTTTACACGACCTTGAAAACATTTTGGAGGATTCTCGATGAAAAAATGTGATATTAAATTGTTTAAAACGAACACATATCCGAAAATTTAGGAACGAACTCGTTAATCGTTAAAAACTAAAGCTAGTTAGAGTAGAGTAGACAGCGAGTAGAGTAGTAGCTAGCTAGAGTAGACTTAATCCAACCTCACTATATCGAAACGCTATTAAACTAATAGCGGTTGTATGTTACTGACTTTCCTCTTAATTTACTCTAGACTCTAATGGAAAGTAATCTGAAGAATTTTAAATACTGAATATATTTTCAACAGAGTCACTGTCCGAATCTCGAAGTGCTGGATATTTCTGGTGCCCAGGCAACGTCTCATCCAGCACCGATTCCTCTAGAAGCACTGCAGAAAGGCTGTCCTAAAATAAGGGTATTCAGCGCTGCCAATGCCCAGTTAGTTCTGGCCTCTGCAACTAAGACGCAACAGGTATGTTGATCATTAAGCTAAAAGATGTAAAAACTTTTCAAGAGTTGCAGTTCGGACTTACTTTCTCAATATCTGACGGCATTCCAAGATGGTCATGGGAATGTTTCTGCGCTCAGTCAACAGTGCCCGTCGAAGCCGACCCTATGAGATCTGGAGAGGTCCAGCGACTTCGTGGGACTCGTTTGATGCAATCTTTCCACCTCATCGGGGGTCTACAAACGCTGCAATTACCGTTACTGGTCCAGCACCTAGAGACCCTAACGTCCATCGGATTTTCCGAGTTACATGTTCAGGATAACTTGTATATAGGCAGCGTATTTTTTATCTTTGTGGTGTGTATAAAAGTAAAAAAAATATATAGGTATTAAATCACCGTACAGTTGCCATACAGGACTTGTCTAGCCAATTATAGCAAATTATAAACCGATGACGGCCGATTGGCGCAGTGGACAGCGACCCTACTTTCTGAATCGAAGGCTATGAATTCGATTTCCACAACTGGAAAATGTTCGTGCGATGTTTTTCAGTGTCAGTGTTTATCTGTATATATTATTCATAAATATATTCATCAGTCACCTTAGTACAATACACAAGCTACGCTTACTTTTGGGGCTAGATGGTGATGTGTGTATTGTAGTAGTATATTTATTTATTAAAGCAGAGTGATGAGTCTATGCTATACAACACTTTAGTATGAGAGAGGCCTTTTTGTTTTATCGTGGTGGAAAAGCTTAATGGCTACCTCTGTCCTTTTGGGCAGGACAGTGGTTATATGGGACTCTTTTACCCAAACCATAACCACCACGGCTTGTCCCTCTCGTTAAGTTTAGGAGACGTCCGGGGAACCCATTGTATACTTTCCAGACGTCAATGAAAGAGAAGGCCTGAGCCCAGCAGTGACACGTTAAAACGTTGATAATGAGGATACAAAGTAAATATTATAAAACTGATATAATTCTATAACATATAATTTGTTTGTGCGTCCAACACGCTTAATCCATGAGGCAGATTTAACTAAAATAATATGATTATCCAACTTCAACTTGGATCATAATCGCTCCACTACATCGAGGTTCATTTCATTTTATCTTAATTTCACGCTAGCGAAAATATGTTGAAAAGTTTGATGAAGGACTTCTATTTGAAAACGTAGATGGAGGCAGGTGGTTGGACCCAACTGGAAGAGGTTTCGATCGCCGGTAGCGTAGCTGAGGAACGCGCGGCCGTCGGTGACTATAGGCTTGGGGACGAAGCTTTAGCGAGACTCGTTCGAGGGGCCACACGTCTGAGTCTACTCGACCTGCGTGGGCTACAACGCATTACCGACTCGGGACTAGTACGAGTGCCGGCGTGGGACCTGCAACATCTCTTTCTAGGAGGTATGTTTGGTAGAAAAATTGACATAATACACAAACATTACAAGAAATTATATGTATTATGTTTGACGGCCGATTGGCGCTGTTTTCTAACGACCCTGCTTTCTGAGCCCAAGGCCGTGGGTTCGATTCCCACAACTGGAAAATGTTTTTGTGATGAACATGAATGTTTTTCAGTGTCTGGGTGTTTATATGTATATTCTAAGTATTTATGTATGTTATTCATAAAAATATTCATCAGTCATCTTAGTACCCATAACACAAGCTATGCCATCTAGCCCCAAAGTAAGCACTTTGGGGCTAGATGGCGATGCGTGTACTTGTCGTATTTTAATATTATTTATTATTATGTAGTTAAAGATTAATTCAAGGGTAGATAACATCAAGAAACATATAAAACTACATATTGAAATAAAAATTATACAATTTGCGGCCGCATACGCGAACTCTGCCAGGTAACCTAATTGTGGACTACATTTCACATTCGTTTACAGTGGATATGATGATTAAGTATTAATTGGGTTGGGTTGTATAGCGACTGTATCATATATTTATATAAACATTAATATAGCGCACATATACATACATTCCTTACTACTAGTTTATAGGGGATAACCTAAATGTGCAATAGCTTTAAAATAGAAAACAGCGACGTGTTTGTATGATCCTTAACGATTAAACACAAAGGAACTAAAAATACTGTTACGCTTAATTAGCTTAATCCTACTAAAATTGTTTTAGGTTGTAACGTGTTACGGCAAACGAATGCTTGCTTGGAGTTAATTTGTGAGAAGTGGTCGCACAGCCTGATAGAGTTAGACCTGTCCTGGGCCTCCAATGCCAAGGTTTTGCACGCGGCAGTCTGCGCTTTGGCCGAATCTCCAAACAGCAAACTCAGGTAAACGAGATAATTTAAATTAAGGGACGGTTCAATTAACACACGAATCCTTGAATACTGCATTCAATACGGATCTTAAATACTAAGAAGACCATTTTTTTTTATGAATTTTATTTAATTCTTGCAACAAATATCTCACTTTATAATCATTGACCCAACTAAAAACTGCTAAAGGTCCTGATAAGGTTTTTGTTTTTACAGAGTACTCAATTTATGTGGATCATCCGTCTCGTATGAAGCTGTCAAGAAAGTACTATTAAAATGCCCTCGCATAGAATCGCTCAACCTAAGCTCATGCCGCGCTTTGCCGAGAGGTATGAAACGCCTCTACTTAGGGAAGGAACTTCAGGACCTCAAAGACGGTTTAGATCCGGAAAAAGTTAAAGCCAAAGAGAGTAAAACTGAAGAATCCAAAAAGAAAAAGACAAATGCACAGGCCTCTAAGACTGATGACGACAAAGAGTCAAAAAAGAATGACGCAGCAGAAAGTTCTGGTAGTAGTAAAGTAGAAATTAAATCTCCAGATAAGTCTTCCGACACTGTGTTTCAGGAACCAAAAAGTATACCCGATTTAAGTACTAGTGTTCCTGATAAACGTACGTCTATCGAAAAACAAATTATATGTTCCCCTAGTAATAAGAGCGATGAGCAATCGAAGAATACTTCTGAAAATTTAACTTCCGAAGCTGTGCGAAAACTTTCGAGTCCCCTTGCTCAATCGAAACCCGATTCCTCATCGACTCCCCGGTCAGATTCCGTCAAAACTGACACGGGAAGTCCTCACTATAGTCCCGTCCAAAAGCCAGATAGCCAGATTCCTAGTAGTCCCGATGTTCCGCCAGAATTGGTTAAGGGCAACCATTCTTGGAATTTAGGCCAGTTCAAAAGTACTCCTTCTCATAAATCTGAAGCAAGTCCACTGAACAGATTAGAGAGTCACACAAAAATACGACACGCTAAGGTCATCGAGCAATGTAGTCCCACCACTTCTCTTGAGAACAAACCTAGTCCTGAAACCATAGCATTGAAACAAGATATTAAGAATCTTAATAATTGGAATTACAGTAGCTACAGCCCAATGCCTAGGCAGGAAAGTCAATTTTCTTCTCAAAGAAGTCCCTATTCGGCGCAACCGAGCCCCGCTCAGCCGAGTCCGTACTCGACGCAGCCCAGTCCATATTCCACTCAGCCTAGCCCTTATTCATCACAGCCTAGTCCTTATTCTGCTCAACCGAGTCCGGACACGAGTCAGATCGTCAAGGCCGATCTTCAAAAGTCGGGAGCGTGGAATAATGACAACTATAGTCCCATGCCTAAGCACCATGCTCCGTTTTCACCACATCCTTCGACTCACACAAGTCCCGATCCCGGCTTAGGAGTCAAAAACGACAATCTACGTAATAACCCGAACAGGACTCCCGGTCAATACAGCCCAATGTCTCGGCAGCAGCACCACAGCCCTTATTCACCCAGACCGAGTGTTGAAAACACTTACAGTAATAAAAAGAGCCCAGGAGTCGTTAAATACAGTCATCTGCCTAGTCCAGATGGTGGACATGCCTCGCGAACGCACTTGAATGCGAGAGCACAGGACGTGTATGGGCGTTCAGTGTCCAAGGTTCTCGATATAACTCCGAATGTCCCTCCACCGGAAATTCCGAACACATGGGGTTTCAATCATATGAACACTCCCACGACTGGCATAGAATCGTTAGTTTGGGGGACACCGTCCTTCGGTACGGAGCCCGCGATACAATCTCCGCTGCATTCGCGCGTAGACAACATGCCAACGATGTTAAACACTCCTCCACCGCAACCGTGGGGCGAGCTGTCTCCATTCGACAGCGGTGTCCGGAGAGCTCCCGACGCGAATGACCCGTGGACTCTAGGCCAGTTCCGAGTGGAGCCGCCTAGTCAGGTACACAACACGTTCGTGGAGCAGAACGTGAGCTTTGAGCCGCTAGGTACGCACCTGTCGCACGGAACGCATGCGTTGCACGCATACCTGGACGATGCCTACTCCGAGACGTCTCGCGCAGACTGACGCGACGGCGCGCAATACTCGAACCAATGTTTATTATCCATTAGGATCCTCGGAGGAGCATCTGAGCGGAGACGGATTTGGAGTGATATAATTATAGATATGAACAATTATTGTTAGTGATTGTAAATAAGATTATCTAGCTAGATGTAAGTTTAATGAAGCTAGGAATGCATTCAAATTATTTTGCAGCCGTTAGTTTATGAGAGATGCAGATTAATTATATTAGGAGTTAGTTAATCGAGATATAGATAATATAAATTGTTTTATACTCGATTGTTAGGACGTTCTCATCAATCTGTGCTTTGTTGAACGTATATTATACGTTACATTTTCGGTAACTTGTGAATGAAAATAAAATATGTCTATGATATAACTATTTCCGAGCAACATTTCTTAAGTTTACATAAAAATTAGATTTTCTCATTTAAATTTTATCTAGTTTATATCGAGATATGATCTTATAGAAAAAACAGCAAACTAATAATGCTATTACAATTTAGGCCTACTTAGGCCTGTGTTATATGTTCGTTGTGTAAATCGGTCTTATGAAAAGCAATAACAATAGTAGTAATTAAATAAACAGTGAATATTGCTACGCCGTAGCTTATATTTGATTATAAAAAAAAAACATTATTTAATAGAAAATTGAGGCGATGATTTGTAGTCTCAAATAGCTCAATGAAGTTTATCTCAATTTTAAAATATCAACATTCCTTTTTAATAGGTATTTATACATAGTTTCAGAAAAAAATGGTACATTGTTATAAAACTTTATTTGCTAAACCGTTATTGTTCCGGAAATATTTTTTTATATTGTTGACAATGAATGTATTTAGAATGTAATCAGAGCGATAGTTGAGCAGCTATGTTAGTGATTTTATTATAATATCATTATTTTAAAAATGGGGTGTTGTTTATGCCTACATCAAATAAATAAATCCTTGTAAAGGATTAAATAGGATGAAGCTTTTCTTAATACCACCTCTTTGTTTGTTATAAATTGCACAATCTAAAATTACTTATTACTTATTGTACAATATGAAGTTTCCTAAAAATTAAAATAACGAAATTTTAATTTTCCAATCCAAAATTACGAAAAAAAATCGCGCAAGGAACTGATATAATTGACGAATGTGTAACTTTGAAATAATGTTTTTCGTAATGAAATGTATTTTTTATTTACTGGTCACGTTGAACACAAAAATGAATTTGCATTTACTTTTAGTAGCACGAGTTTTATTATATTTTTTACTGATTTGTTTATCGCAGCATTTGCAGATTACTTTATATTAACATTTCATTATACTATACAGATGACATTGCAGCCAAGGTCTAACTTGTAGAGGAATTTAAAAAAAAACATATATTGGTAGAAGTACAATGACGATCGGGATGATGATACCGGTAGATTTTTTGTATAATTATTGTTATTTTATAACAATATAAACACATATATTATATAAATAAGGCAATAATCAAACTGAAATTATATTAAATATTGAATCTATTCCGTAACCAGTAAATGAAACTACGTTTTATTATTATAATAATTGGTTTATGTAAGTTTTTTTAACATCACATTTATTTGCGAACGTTTTTTGTTGTAGAATAATATGTATGATGTCCTTCGTAAACTCATTTGTGCGCGTAGTGCTTTATACGTTAGTTTCTGCAGATACGGATAAAGGACCTTCAAGAACTGTAGATATGCAGTTCGTATAATTAATACGGCTCTTACCAGCGGACAGGTCCACCCATTACCGCCTCGTAAACTTGCGTAACCGGCCAAGCACAAATATTGGAGGAGAAATTTTATTTAAATACTTTAACACCCAAATATGCTGTTATATTTAAATTCTTACTGAATTTAAATATAATATAATCAAATATAAATTTAATAGCACAAAACCGTAGTGTAGAATTTGTTTTTTGTCTGTTACGATAAGTCGGCGGTAATGGCTCGATGTTTTAACGCGCTGATAAAGACCTTATCGCTCACCTTTACGGTAAAAAAATACTGTAGAATTTCACAGACTGGCTTCAACTACCATGTAAGCTTCTTGTACACACTGAACATCAGATGTCAAAACACTCATGCATGGCTAGCATAGACGGGGGACTATAGTTATATCCCCAGATTATATACCCTGACAAGGGATAAAATTAAAGTGTCCGTCCGCCAAAACACGGCAAGGAGACAAGGCAAGGGGGATCAAAACTCATCATGATTTCACATTGTCGCTATCGATCTAGAACAATCAATACGTTGGGCTAGAAAAGCAATACCGACTAAGTGGGAAATTAATCTGACTAGAAAATACTCACTTCATTGTACGACTTAAAAATAATAGGAGCACATGAAAGCTCTCTCTCTTTTATTATGACGTTACGATAAAGATTTGCGAAATTAATAATTATTTTGGAATTTCTTATTAGCCAGTAGACTCGCACAATTCCTAGCGTTTAGGATTCCTTACCTCATAGACCAAAACGAAACTCTTACATGATCACTATGTGATCTTCAATTCAGTCTCGGCAAGTTATGAATATGATAAAGGAAAAAATAAGATTTCGAATGCCACTTATTTTTTTTTTTTAAGAAAATCGAGCTACCTTCCTATCCCAACCTTTGAGACTACTACTGGGCCTAGAAATTGTAAAATTCTGGCATAAATAGCAATTTCGCACTCTGCATATAGGAAAATCCTAATTAATTTTCTACGGGAAACAGGAAAATGGTTTATAGTAAGGAACCCTCTCTATGGGGGTCCGACTCGCAAGTGATGGATTAATGTATAGTAATAGCGTAAATCGTGTAGTAAATAAAAAAACGCGCACAAATGAGCGAATATGTTTTACGGTGTTTTGATTTCTGCTGAAATTATTTAAAATAAAGTACAATATTTATGCTAAGGGGCATCCATTAATCACGTACGGTAACTGGCAGTTATTCGGCCCTCGTCAGTCGTCACCCCTTGAGCCGTCGTAAGATTTTGCTCGACTATATCCCACCTCCACCGATGCAAAGGGAGATTTTTCAAAATGAATACTTTTAATCCTCATAATTTAGTATTTGTACGTTGGATTTAAAGAAAATAATTTGATTACGTCTTTTTATTAATTGCTTTAAATAGTCTTCTTTATTTAACCCAGTTTTCTCGTATTATTATACTATTTCTGGCAGAAAAAAAACTTATGTGAGATTGAGTGATATTCGGCTCAGCCCCCTCTGTTCCCCATAAACATTCACGTAAATAATGGACGCCCCTTAATGAGTATGAATAATAAGAAACATCACAATGTTTTTTTATAAGTGTAATTAATACCTGTAATATAATTTGACAGCATTTTGTACCTTGAAAAGTTCAACCAAATAATCATGAATTTTTTTATTTGATTTAGAAGTAAAGTTTTTTACAACCGTTCTATGCCCTAAGGCACAAACATTGGAAATAAAATAAATTTTAACCACAAAGAAAAAAAGCAAGTACAAAGTGCTTTGTATAAATTATTTATCTACTTAAGTACTTGTTGTATTCAAAGAGAACCGTAAAATCACCAAATATTGTTTCATTACCTACATTATTAGCCTTATTAAATGCCTATACTTTTACGAAGAAGATATTTTATAGTTTTATTAACTTATTACAAATCGGAGAATATTATAATATACATAAATGTATAAAATATAATATTAGGTAAATATTAATGTTAAATAATCGTGTACTATAGAATGTATAAAATAAAGTTGACTAATATCTGTAAGTTCTGTTATGTAGAGATTTTTGTTTGTAATATTGTTACATTACTGCGAGGACACACAAGTGGTCCAATTTTTATAATCTAACCAATAAAATATCGATGTGGTTGTATATTTACATTTTGAATAGATTGTAATCTATTTATTAAAAATCTTTCGTTGAAATGAATAATCACCCATCATTGCCAGCTTACCCCTAATATTTACAATTGAATGATTTAAAAAATACTTTTAACCGTCGGACTGCTCAAACCCCCAGAAAACTAGGACTATTTATGTGTGTATGTTTGTTCAGATTTTTATCTCATGTAGAAATTGAACAAGAGTTTATATATCCCTTATCATTGATATAGGAATGTGGTAACAATGACAACATATAAATTTATAATAACTGGAGTTAGGAAATGAATTTTCAAGGCTGCACAAAGAAAATATTTCAATTTTTGCACTAACACTTTATTTTTTATTTTATAATAACCGTTAATTTTTTATCAAAGTCGATTTTTATATAAATACCAGGATCAACATGATGAAGTTTTGCAAACGTTTTTATTATTCTCTTTTTTCGTTACCTGTAAAAGTTAAAGGAATAGATATAAAAAACAACGTATTATGCAGTAAAAATGTATTTTTTCACAACAAGCGTAACCACAATAAAAAATATATATAACATTATAACAAGCTTTTTAAAATTTTAATTTCATGTCAATATTTCAAATATCTCTTATGTTATAAAATATTTTTCCATCCATCAATAAACATTATATTTACTTACAAGCTTGGAAATTATCCACTCCGAAATAAGGTGTTATCTATTTATTAAATCTTCTGCATCATCTGACACATCAAACAGATCTTAGTAATGAAGATTTATTAAAATCAACTGCGGATATTTCTTTTTAGCTATTATATATAATTTAATATTTTTCATAGCTAGACAAAGTATAATCGTATCTTTTTAATGAATCGCGTGAGCTAAGATATCTCTTTGCGACTAAGATATTCTTACCGCGAACAAAAATGTAAACGGTGATATTCTTTATTCAAGCAAATCCAATTGGACCCTTACAAAAATCTTGATCAGTTTGACCATAGCATTCGATACATTTGAGGGTGAGAATATACTTTTAGTTCACGCAAACCGAAATGCAACGCGTATCAAGTCAATAGATATAAGAAGCGTAGAGTAGGCCACATGGTCCCTTCAGAAAACTGTATGATGGAAAATAAGTCAGCAGCTACTATTAGGAATACGCTCAAGGCGCCTTATCACCCGCGTTTAAGAACGGCTCTATCCTTTATAATATTTCTTTATACATTGGGTGTCCCTTAAATTTACTGTAAGAAATTTCTTTGCACCGGGCGACGGAAACTAAAGTTATGACACATAAAAAATTAGATTTTATTAACGATAAGTTACAATCTAAGATAAATCTTTAGGATTAACTAAATGGAAATAATTCATGCGATTAATATAACGCTTTCATTGGAATTTAAACATAGCTTACCTAATTAAAACGAATATACATATACCGCTACTCTGAATTCTAGGTATTTCCAAAATGTCGATTTACTCGCAAAATTTACTTTTCATCGAAAATTCTTCTAAGATAAATCTTCAGGATTAACTAAATCGAAATAATTGTCGAAATATACGTATAAATGTTATCTGTACTTTTAGAAATACTAGTCTGTGATTTTTTAAATGAATATTTTATAAAAAAAAACATCTTTTGATTGTTTAGATACATTTAGACCTAAAAGTGTAAGTAACTGAAATTCATAAGAGTAGCTTCGATTGAAAAAATTGTGTTTCCTCAAGCATTTTGTAGGATCAACACATAGGTATTTATACATACAAGAATTAGTGAGCACACGAACTAGTAAACGAATAAAGAAATTATTTTGCAATGACTAGATATAAATCAACTAAAAGTATGAACTGACATTCAATCTCAAATATATAAAAATTCGACGTCTGCTGAGAACTTTCAAAATATTAAGTAAATAATAAAAAAATCACAGTTATTTTATGTAACTTAGAATTTATGCAGACAATTAAAAGCGATTGATAAAACGCTTTCATTGGAATTTAAATATAGCTTACCTAATTAAAACGAATATACATATACCGCTACTCTGAATTCTAGGTATTTCCAAAATGTCGATAAACGCGCAAAATTTACTTTTCATCGAAAATTCAGATAAACTTAACATTTTGGATAATAATTACTTAAACTAAATACACTATTAATCCAATAAAAGGAGTAACCACATAAAAGGCAATATACATCCGTTCACACGTTTTGCGTTTCTTCATTGTATGCCATCGCAATTCAATATTCTTCAATTAAATACTATCATATTCTTCATAATTAAATTCCGTAACAACTGAAGGTTCTAGTAAATCTTTCTGGGGATTTGGTCGCTTCTCACTTTTGGACTTTTTGTGTTTGCTCTTCTTCTCAGTCCGATCTGATTTGTCACTGTAATCACCTTTGTCTTTATCCTTGGACTTCTTTTTTTTGTGTTTCTTTTCCACCTATGGGATTCAAAATAATTCCTGAGTTTTCCAAAGATATTTCAAAGATATTTCAAATTGTTTCGATTTTTAATATATCTGTTAAAAAACTCCGAAACGTCTACGTGGCTTCAAGGAACGTGTCTAATTTATTGCAAATTATTCAATTGAAAGTTCATTAAAAATAGAAATTAAGCTTTTTTGGACTAAATTAATCATAAATCATTCACACTGATTCGAAATTGCGCCTGTTTGATTGTTTGTTACATAGGTAAAACATAGGTTACAGCTAAACTGATCTTGATAACATTTGGCACACATGCAGCTTCCATCCTGGAAATAGTTATAGAGTATTAGATATTCCGGAAACGCTGCTGGTAAGTTACCCGGGGGTTATAAAAAAATAGCATTTTTTACTTATGCATGGCTTGACAGCTGAACTTATTTAGGTGCAATTTTTGCCAATATAAACATATCTTGGTGCATAGTTTGCATTTTGAGGACGGCCATAACATACAGTCTTATCCCAGAAAAGTAAAGGATTCCTGGTTCCTGGTATATTAAAACCCAAAATGCACGCGTATTGTTTAATAAATTACCTTTGTATCGAGTTCTTTAGCATTATCAGGATCTTCACCACCTATCGTAAAAAAACCATTTAATTAAAATATTTTGAAAATAAGTAAATAATAAATAAACTACTACACATCGCCATCTAGCCCCAAAGTAGGCGTAGCTTGTGTTATGGGTACTAAGATAGCTGTTGAATATTTTATAGAATATAATACACATAAATACTTATAATATACAGATAAACACCTAGACACTGAAAAACAATCATATGTTCATCACACAAACATTTTCCAGTTGTGGGAATCGTACCCGAGGCCTAGGACTCAGAAAGCAGGGTCGCAGCACACTGCGCCAGTCGGCCGTCAATTAGAATAAATAAGCCGCCGTAAATAAGATTTGGTTTAACGGATGAGACGACGGCCCATCTTATGGTACATAGAAAGCCATCGCCTATAAAAAGAGCAACACGTCAAAGGGCATGCAAGGAATACGTCCTACAACATGCCGCATAGTGTCCATCGACACGAGGCTTAAACCTGAAGCCTTATCTGCCCGTAATTACTCCAGCAACCATAGGCTTCATACCCGAACACAGCAGAAACAATCAACGCGGTAGTACTTTCCCAAGACGAACTCTGTCACTAAAATCTCTACTTCTACTTATAGTTTAACAGTTAAACATTAAAAATAAATATTCAACTTACCTTCTGGAGATCTTCTAACACTAGAATCCCCGGCCCAAATTGGATAATCAGAATGCATGTGGACATTCTGATCTCTACTGAGTATAGAAAAACTGTCATTGTTATCTTCTCGGTCCTTACTTATTGTTGCTTGCATTGAAAACATGTTGGACAGTGTTTCATCTTTAATTGGATCTGTAGCAACCTCTGCACCTACCACCTCAGCAGGTCTAAAAGGTGGCCCATTGTCTACTTCAAGGTCATCTTCATCTACTATTACTTTAGGATTCAACGTTGTTTCCTCATCACTATAAATAAAGTTTTTTTTTGTATTAAATAATCGATAATAACCAACTTAAGATCAGATCATTGTGGCCAACAAATTACTGTTTTGAATAATATAAACAAAGATGAACATATCGTCAAGTGTAGGCCGATAACTAAGAGCAAATTGACGCGATTCAAAGGTGAAATATCATCCAAAATTCCTGCCCTTGCCTTTAAGAACGGTCATCCTGACAGCATTTATGGTACGCTCTTTAATATTATAGAAAATGAATTTAACAAAATATTCAATTTCAAACATATAGATTTCAATAAAAAAATAAAGTTTAGCGATTGGGCAACTATTGGCATATACAAAAGTAGAGATAATTTGTATGAGCTCTATAGTGAAAAACAATATAACCATACTCCAGCTTTCCTACAACACGTAAAAATGTACTCTAAAACGTTTAAGAACGTTTGCTTTCATGCTAAGTCGCTATACTTTAAGGATCAAATCATAAAATCGGATAACAAAGTACAAACAACCTGGAAAATTGTTAATAATGAAACTGGGAAAGCTAAATCTCGCAACGTAAACTTTGAATTAATTATTAATGATAATAAAGTTACCGCTGACAGTGAGGTTGCAAGTACCTTTGAAAACTTTTTTCAGAGTGTTCCTATTTTGTTGACTGATTCACTTAATTCTTCACCTACTGCAGCTCAGAGTTTATTGAGGAACAACGTTAATGAGTGCAACGTTTTATTTAATTTTAAACATATATCTGCATATGATATAATAAAGAATTTTAAGTTGTTGAAACAGAAAAAAACCGGTGATTTATGGGGTATGTCTGTAATGGTAATATCTAACATTATAGACGTTATTGCCCCTTACTTAGCCATACTTTTTAATGAATGTGTTGATAGAGGTACTTTTCCAAATTTAATGAAACATAGTAAACTTATACCTCTATGTAAATCTGGCAATAAAAACGACATTAACAATTACAGACCCATTTCAATCTTACCAGCTCTTAGTAAGGTCTTTGAAAAAATTATATTTAATCAACTTTTGAATCACTTCAATGTAAATAACTTACTACATCCGGAGCAGTACGGTTTTACTAAAGGTCGTAGCACCACGGATGCAGGTGCTAAACTTTTAAAACATGTGTACGATGCCTGGGAACGTTCGCAGAATGCCATTGGTGTTTTTTGTGATCTATCCAAAGCATTCGATTGTGTCGATCATAAAACCTTGCTTCTTAAACTAGCCCATTATGGTATCAAAAACGTTGCACTAAATTTGGTTGCCTCTTATCTCAGTGACAGAACCCAAAGGGTTTGCATAAAAGACATTAAGTCGCAGGGGTCGGCTACGTCAATGGGTGTCCCACAGGGTTCAATCTTGGGTCCCTTTCTATTTTTGGTGTATATAAATGATCTACCACACCATGTCAGTGAAACCTGTGACATTGTACTGTTTGCTGATGATACATCTCTAATTTTTAAAACTGATAGAGGTAGAGACAACTCTGACGATGTAAGCCGTGCTATGTCGCATGTGTCGCACTGGTTTACTGTCAATAAATTACTTTTAAATGCAAAAAAAACTAAGTGTGTGGAATTTATTTTACCAAATGTAAAGAAAGTTAATAAAAATATAATAATAAATGGAGAATCACTAAAAATGGAAGATTCCACAGTTTTTCTGGGCATGACTTTGGATTGTAAGCTTCACTGGGGTACCCATATAGATACACTAGCAGGTAAACTAAGCTCGGCTGCCTACGCCGTCAGGAAAATTAGACAGATTACTGACGTAGAAACAGCAAGACTTGTTTACTTCGCGTACTTTCATAGTGTGATGTCTTACGGGATCTTATTATGGGGCAAAGCTGCTGATATTGAAACTATATTCATATTGCAGAAAAGAGCTGTACGGTCAATATATAAACTTAAATCACGTGAAGAAATGGTCATAAATTAGTGACATCTGCATATCGTCTGCGAAACGTGCAGAAGTCATTTGTGGGATTGAGTATACGCTTTTATAATATGATTCCTAAGGTAATTTTGGACCTACCAATACATAAGTTTAAAGAATGTGTTAAAACACATTTATTACAGCGAGGTTATTATACAATTGATGAGTTTCTTAATGACAAGGTTGCTTGGAAGCATCCGGCTCCGCTTTCATCTCTCACAAGATAGAAAAATATAAAATGTAAATTTTTGATGTTGGAAAAGAGCAACTGCTGAGTTTCTTGCCGGCTTCTTCTCGGTAGAATCTGCCTTCCGAACCGGTGGTAGTCACTACACACGGACAGACTTGACGTTTCAAAAGTGCTTGTATTAGGCCTACTTGAAATAAATGAATTTTGAAAATTTTGAAATCATATATTTTTTTATGGATTGTGTTTCCACATAATGAAAGGATTGGGTTCTTCTTCAAATCTTTACTAAAAAGGAAGAATAAAGCGATAAAATAAGATAATATACATAATTTAATTATTTACATCTCCTCTAACTCTCCCACTAGCTTACTCAAACTTTTCTAAGTTATGTGCGTTTTAGGCTATTAAAATATCACTTGATTCAACAGTGAAGGAAAACATCGTGAGGAAACCTGCATGCCTGAGTGTTCTCCATAATGTTCTCAAATGTGTGTGGAGTCCTCCTATTTGCACTGGGTCATTGTGGGAGGAGACCCGTGACCTGTACCGGGTGGGCCGGCAATGGGTTGATATGATGCTGATGATGAATAAATACTAATAATAATTTATTTATTTCATATAGAAAAATGTATACAGCAGGAATCTCCTTACGGACACAGAGATACTCTATTGATTTGTGCACAATTATTTTCATTATTTGGTTTATCCACACTAATATGATAAATGTGAAAGCTTGCTTAGTTTGTTTATTTTTTACGGATGTTTCACTGAACCGCTGAACCGATCTTAATGAAATTTGGCACATAGCTCGTATCCCGGAGAAGGACATAGGATACATTTTGTTTCGGGACACTTAAGGGTTCCTAGGGGAATCATAATAATATTTGTTTCGTAATCAATGTTGCCACTATTTCGCTTAACCTCTGAACCAATCTTAACGTTACTTAGTAGAGAGATAGAACATTAGAGGTCGAGAAATAAAATTAAATTAAATTAACAGTACGGGTAAATATTACGGCGCAGGCGCAGCCACCGGCGCAGCTAGCATTGAATAATTAACATTATATTGCTATTCCTATAACCGTAAAAACATTGAGGAAGAATTTAAAGAATTGCATAGTTTTATACCTATCTGTCTCGTAGTTTATCTCCTGATTGGTATTGGTTATAGGTCCTAGGTCTTCCAAAAAGCTGCTATCCAGAGTACCTGCGTAAAACTCGTCCAAGGCGCCTGACGATCCTGATACTGACACATTATTACCAGACGGTGTACTTGGTATGCTAGAAAATAAAATATTTGTAAGTATATTAGTTTCTCCATCACATAGTATCTAGAAGTTATATAATAAATAATAAATAAATATACTACGACAATACACACTCCGCCATCTAGCCCCAAAGTCAGCGTAGCTTGTGTTATGGGTACTAAGACGACTGATGAATATGTTTATGAATAATATACATAAATACTTAGAATATACATATAAACACCCAGACACTGACAAACATTTATGCTCGTCACACAAACATTTTCCAGTTGCGGGAATCGATTCCACGGCCCTGGGCTCAGAAAGCACGGTTGCTGCAATCGGCCGTCATAAATTCTTACCATCCATACTTTTAATAATTATTATATTATAATAAATGGGAAATTGTGTTTGTTAGTTTGTTTGTCCTTACGCCCTAAGTAAGCAATCAATCGACTTTATTTTTGGCGTACAGTTTAGCAGTAGTAAAAACTCTTACTGTATTTGTAAAAACCGAATAAACGCGGACTACAGCAAGTTATATTATAAATACGAAAGGTTATTTGTTTGTTTATCGTTCTTTCCTCCCGAACGTAATAATCAATCTTCTTGAGTTTTGTTAGTTGAAAGGACGGAAAGTATCATAATTCCTCAGGCTATTTTTAGATATGGAAAGACATCAAATTCCCTCAAATTATACTCAAAAACATAAAAAATAAGTCTTTAGGTAAATACAACGCCAGGACGCCTTTTCTGCTAGATTTTGTATGGATCTGAGTAGGGTACGATAGAAAGGTTTAATTTGTCCATGAAGCATTATAGTACATTGGTTCATTTGTTTAGGTTAGTTACCTATCTTGTGGCAGTTTCGAAGGTGTCATCTCCATACTGACTGGCGGCTTGGTCTTCATCAAATCAGAGCTCACATATTGAGTCTGTTTCACTTGAGATTGCTCAAACTCTTGGGGTTTGGCGACAACAGGGTGCAGAGACTGCGCTAACTGTACAATAAAAATTTACACGTGTTGATTTATTGTATATTCCTACTTAAGCCTTAATAACATCGACCTAACCCAAATCTGAGTTTGATAAACAAAAAGAAAGTGGCTTAGAAATGTCTAATAATCTAGCCACAAGAGTTTGTACTGTTTAAACGTTGCTCTTGTCTTTCCTACTACCATTAATTAGCTACTGTCGAATCAGTAAAAAGAAGTCTTTAAAACTTTTCTGATCTGTAATTTATTATCAGTTTAACGTACAATTATTATCAGTTCAAAACGTAACCGTATATATATGTATTTTGATTTGAAAATCTGCACCTTTAACTAAACCCATTTATTTCCATTATATCGTCTAATATTTCATTTATATACATTCTTAAAAAGGTAATAGTTTCCTTAGTAAGCTAAGGGGGCTGATTATTTTCATCATAATCATTACCAATAGATTCCCGGCGCACTACATGGCATGGGGCTCTTCTCAGAATAAGAAGGGTTTCGCCCTTATCGGAACTTCACGTGCCTTTGAGAACATTAAAGAAGAGAGAAGGACACTTAGGCATGCATGTTTCCTCAAGGTGTTTTCCTCCCCCGTAACAGAAACTGACATTTTATTGCTTAAAACGCACACATCTTCGAAAGTTAAGAGGTGCTAGGGATCAAACTCGATCCAGAAAATGAAGCACAATTCCACTGAAACACTAGGCTATAACCGCTTCTGATCGCTGCTTCTTTTACTTCCATAAAACAAAATTTATTTTACGGTAAAACCGCATAGAAAGTAACAGAAGGGCGCATAAAAGATTCTAGAAAAAAATAGCATGACGTAAACCGATCAAGGTCGTCGCTAGGCGCCACTATCCCAACAGCAATATATAAGAAACAATATCCCATATTATAAGTAGCGAAGACGGGAACGGATGGCTACATATTAGAAAGGAAAGGAGGCAAACCTATGTACGAGTCAATGGGATATCAACTGCTTAGATCCTCGATGCCTCGCAGTTTGATGGTAGAAAGTTCCCGTTTGGTTCAGTAGAATATGTAGATCAGTTATCCCAAATCTCCGAGGCGTACCCAAAGTACAACCATAAAGCTCGAACGTACGTTTAGACAAATTCCGTACACATTGAAATTGCGATCTAATCTGGGTGATCGTAAGATGTAATATAGAATGCACGCAACTTTTATAGGCGGTATTTGTAGAGATTAAAGGAGTGCAACTTCTGTACTTACAAGTGGATTCACATTAGGTGGTATGATAGGCTTGCCAGCGCCTAGAACGATGCTTGGCGAGCGTTCGTTAATGACCCGCGGCTCCTGGTCCGCGCTCTGACGCCGCTTGTTCGCCAAGCGATCGACGAACAGGTTGTAGTGAGATTCCTCGGAATTCTGCCAACATATAAATACAGTTTCACTCGTCGTCTTTCGTTCTCTTTTTTACTTCCACAATTCTCGAAACTAAACTAAATTGGCAGATCTAAATGTGACGTCACTTTCTACACAGAACATAGTGTAAAGAATGGCACTTCGTACTTTTAGAGCTGTCAATTTAGATATTTGTGTACAACAGAATTGGCACCATAGTCCAATTAATCTTTAATCCATATTGTTTCCTTCTGGCTTTACACAGATTAGTCACAATGTCAAGTTTTATCCAAGTTAAGAACCTGCAGGACATAGTGTGAAAAAAGCAATTGATTTTACTGTTAGGTAACACAGATAATTTAAATAAATTAGCATTGTTTCCTAGCAGTAAAATCTTTCTTATTAAATTTTTTAACAGATATAGGAAGGACTTTTCAGCCATATTTGCAATTCTCATAGTATTATTTATAAGTTACAAATGTCACTATACTTTGTCAATATACCTGCTCGAAACATGGCTTCAAGTGATATTGGTATTTTTAGATAAATGGAATGATATTTTTACCTGAAAATCATCAAGTTCATTTTCTATGTCCTCCATATCCTTTTGATTTCTTTGCAGTTGTTCCAACAAACTGCTTTTTTGTAGCCTTAGGAATGGAATACTGAGAAACTTATGCAGTAATCTCAAACCAAAACCATTTCTCATTGATGATTCTGCGTACCGGATAGGTGCCGTTCTTGAATATGAAAATTGATAATGGCATATAATAGGCTATCTAGCTAGCAATTAAAACAATTTCAGTATTGGTTATAAATTTGACGATAAAGCCGAAGAGTTTGTTTTTTCTTTGCTAAACTAAGAAAGGTTATAGGATCTTTAACATCATGCTATGACTAGAGGAGAAACGAAGCAAAGCATAGCAAACAAAAAGCAAAGTAAAAAGGCTGGCTGGCGGCGCGATGCGTTTGCTTGGGGTACATTGTGTACTATAGAGGATGAAAGTTATTTCTAATACTGCAACTTTCTGTGAAACTGTACAGCGGGGAATCAGTAGCTATTATAATCTTTGTTAGTGTTTCTCTCACATTGCACTGCCTCAAGTACAAATAAGGCAAAAATTACATGAGATTTCACATTGCAGGATTTGACTGATTAAAAGAACATTTATACCTCGAAGTTTTCGCATGGTATAAGGCCTGTTCAATATGATGAGGGTGCACTTGTCTATGGTGTTGCATGTCACAATGATTGCCAAGAATCACCACAGGTAGATCAGCGGGGATGCGACTCAACTCTTTGACTACGTATTCAAAAGTCCTAGAAAGATAATAATATACAAACTTACAAATAATTAATAATGTAATAAATTTCATAAAAAAAAACACCTGATACAGCTACAGGTAACAAAAGGTGGCTTATTAATATCTGTAGCACAGAAGCCACCAATGCATTGACTTATAGGAGGTACAGGATTTGTTTGGGGGGATGGATCCATATAGTATTTGAAAAGTTGAAATAGACTAATATAAAATATAAGACCATTCAAAATCAAGAACAAAGGACCTACCACGGCTTGGTTATATCCAGCATCAAAATAACACCTGTGGCATTTTTATACACATCTAAAAATGTTGCATCTAACACTGGAGTATCATATTCCTCTTCAGGTACTGGTGCTGACTGGTTCTCAAGTTTTAAGCCAAGTGGTGGCTTCTTCTTTGTGCGACCTTTATCTACTACTTCCCATACTTCTACCTATAATAAGTGATAACCTAATATAAATTTTAAGGATAAATTAAGTTTGAAGCAACATTTCCTCTAAGTAAAGTCAGCTCAGCAAGTAATAAAGTACTGAGCAAATTTTAATGAAGTATTGACTAATAAAGGATAGGGAAGTCTTCTTGCAAGGTTGGAGACAAAAACTATATCCAAGGGAAAAGGCATATAATAGGGACAATAGAAAAAAGGAATTTTAACCCTATTCATTATTACACATGTATTAATTGTATATTGTTTTCCACTTGTGCATCAGTTGTAAAGTTGTGGGAAACTTTTGTCCTTCCCCTGGGAAAAAGAGCTTAGCCAAGATTACAACATAATGATATTAAAAATGATGAATAGTAATAATAATAAAATGGAAATAATCTGCCTGTCTTCTAAGCTTATCATTGATTTGTAGTATGAAGGATTATTTACAAAACTTGAATATCTTGTAACTTAATCTTACCTTTACAATGAAATCTGTGTTTTTATATGCCCAATGTATTGGTGCAACTTGTATTTGTTCAGTAGGCACATACTCTTCAGTAAATGCTCCTCCTTGTAAACGCTGTAGGAGACATGACTTACCAACATTTCTGTCGCCTTTGATCAAAATTTTCACTAAAAAGAAAACAAGGTATCAGATTTCTTCTATCAGGTATCAGACTTCCTACTTGTCTTATTAAGTAAAAAGTAATTTAAAATATTAAAAACCAATAAAAACTTTAAAAGTTAAACCTCTTCTTATATTTATAAAACATACATATAAATGTTTAAGATTGTTTACATTGTAAAATTTTTAAAAGTATATTTATATTTTAATAATTCCAATCCAAGAAAAAAATACTATATTTTTTTTACAGAGAACGTTTGTATTTAAAGTAGGCAAGAGTTATTTACTATTAAAATGTACGCCTCTAGAAAACTTTTTCTGCAAGGAAGACGACATTGGCATCGGAGCTGTGCATCGATCATCGCCACTTCTCGTTAATTTCTTCAATGCAGAGAACATATTTTATAATTTAATTTTTAATAACAAACCGGGTGACACCGAAAAGCGAAATGAATTAAACTTAAAACACGACACCTTCAAGTAGTTTTAAACAATCAGAAAAAATCAAAACACTTCATTCAACTTTCAAGTTTCAATAAGTCAAATAACTACTATAAATGACTTTTTTTTTTTTTCTTTACCTATTTCTTTAGGCAAAGGAATATCACCGTACAACCATTACCCCAATTGTTTATAGTAGTTGTCGCTAGAGATGGAAAATCGATGAATTATAGAATCGAACACAGTAAATTATTAAATATCAAAAAGTATACAGTTATTGCAAACATAAAAACCCGTTACAAAAACCCGTAAAAATATTGGATTATTTAGAAAGATCGGTTGTTGTGTGATTTTAAATAGCCTATGTTATAAAACTTTTTAGAAGAATGTTGGGTTTCTTGAAGATTCTTGGGTCCAACTTGTACAGTTTAGGAGATTAGCGTGTTAAAAGTTTAAATTAACAAAAAATTTACCGTCGTGGGACATCCAAGGCAGATGTGAGACATTATGAATTTAATCACTGGAGACATGGCAGTACGGTGATATACCTTTGCCTTTTCCTTACGGGAAAGAATGAAGAAAAAGTTACGCCAAAATCTAAATGTCAATGTTATTTTCATTTTTCATATTTTAATGTCTGTGGCTGTGTTTGAGGTTATGTTATGGTGGTTGCAAGTTGGAGTTATATATATTTTTTTAAATAGAAACCAAGTGGGTTTTTAATCATTTTGCTGCACAAACTAATAATTATCAATATTTTTAATATGAAGGTGATACATTAGTGTTCAGTGATACGACACAGTCCATTTTTCCATAAAATATAGTTGCATCACTAAAACTACGTTCAGTTGTAAATTACAACTTGTAATTACATTTTATTTCAGCTATATTAAAGAACCTCTGAAATTGTAGACCTGACAGTGTACTATAAATCCACATAATGTCTAGCAGCGATAGCAACAAAGGTAGTAACAGCCAGGAAAAACCTGGTGATGGAATACGCGGAATGAGATCCACTACAGCCTTCAGAGTGGTTAACTTCGAGTTGTATGCCAAACCTGTGTGTAATTATTTAATTTTATAATGTAACATTTACAATTTAAAGGTACAGACTTATATTTCATGATGTTTTTTGTTGTTCTTTCAGAATATAGTGATAATGAGCATAGGCCTAACATGTTTTGGTATTGCTCTAGGATATATAGCCTATATGAGACAAAAATATGAAGCAATGGGATATTATTCAGCAATTGATAAAGATGGAAAAGAAATATTTGAAAAGAAGAAATCTAAATGGGACTAAGAAATAAGAATATATACAGTGTAAACTCCATGTAATGTCCCTCGATTTATCGGCGAAATCCCTAAAGCGTCAAAACTAATTGGTTTTGGTTGGTTTAGCTTGTTTTCCATACAATGATACATTCTACATAGCATTACACCCACCCTCAATAACAACAACAATTGAGTAATAAAGTACCTTTTAAGTTGCTAAAATTACTAAAAACTGTGCAGCTGTGTACATTTTTTTTGTCGCTTTATTATCCTAGCCCACAATAAACTCTACTGTCAGCATCATCCATACGAACGTTCTGAGAAATTCGTTCTTTAGTTTACGAATTGGGATTGCTTGCATGTGTAGACTTGTTGACCATGACGAATAAGACTGAGTCGTGGATTAGCTATACGTTTTCATATACTTAGTTGTTCACAAACAACTTTTTCTTTTTCTAATTCAGATTTTTCTTATCTCCATTTAACGCCAACTCTTTATAACGCCAAAGCACACAGTGCCCTCAGTGTCGGTACATAGAGTTTACACTGTATTTGGAATGTTAATAATTTAGGTTTAGTCACTTGTCTTAGAAATTGTAAATAAATTTTAAATTATTAAAGCTTGTTTTTAACCCTTGATGCTAAAATAGTAGGGTGTGAACCAATCTTGATTTTTTTTTTTGTTTGTTATGTGAATTAGTAATCTTAGCTGTTTAATGAAAATCAGTGCAAAATGGATGGATAGTTTTTCAATACTCCCTCAATATGGCACACACTATGGCAAATTAAAATATGAAGTTGCTGCCACCACAAAACTGCAAAAAATGTTTTTTTTTCACCTCAATATGGGTAACCAATGCTAAGGCTTGACTAGTAGGATAATAGAAGTTGAATGTTTTTTTTAATTTTAAGGTAATATATTATGTATCACATTTTACAGATCTTACATGAAAACAATGATAGCAATTGGTGATTTATTCAACTAACAATTGAATTATTCTTTTATAACACTTACTATATTAATAAAATAATTGCAGTTTATAATATGGCTTTTGGAAATTTTACTTTGCATTTACACCAAAATTGGTAGTATTTTAAACTTTTTAGTAACTACCCATAAAAAGTTTAAAACACTATGTTTATATATAAATAAAGTAACTAAGAAAACGCAATCAATTATTACGGATGGACCAGCTATTACTTTTTATTTGGTCATTTTCATTTGTATCTGCCGCCATATTATAAAGTCTGGATTTATCGTGTCTTGATGACGAATGCCGCAAGGTCCTCAAAGTATCGACAACAAAAATAAATTGATATCGATTTCGATAAATTGAAATAAATCGATATATCGGCCGAACAGAGTTATTAGCATAGATTCAGAGATATTTTTTAGTAGTTCAACGCACGAAATAATTTACATGCAGATGAGAACTACAATGGTGAAAAAGTCTAACAATAATGTCAAAACGGGCCTATTACATTTTTACGACTATAGTTAAACAGTTATACTAGTGGGAATAAGATGAGGGAAGACTCCTGTACACGAAGAGACTATATTCTCTTTGCTAACTGTGTGACCTGTCGCTTTTTATATTTTTTCATAATATTGTATACGATTTTGTTAAAAAAATCGAATGAAATCGAGATGAAAAAGATTATAAAAATCTTTCTTTCACAAGCCACAGAGTAATTTCTCATTTTACTGACAAAGAGGGTACAACACTAGACGCCGTGTTGGCCCCTGTTCTGTGGTTGGCTTGGCATTGCTTTTGGCAGGTGGGTTAGTTTTACAGTTGTCAAAAAAATTGAATTTGTTGATTTACTGAAAAAAATGTTGCGTTTCACCGCTTAAAAACTTGTAATATTTCAATGTTTACTTGTGTTATACTGAGTCAGTGCATCAAGTTTCCTTGAAATGGAGTCAGACTCTGCTCTTCACGGTGATATTCCCGATGGCGCGGAAATGTCCCCTTTGGTTGAAAACCAAGCCGAAACAGTCGATGATAACAATGTAGTACCCGAGGAAGCTGAAGATGCTCAGACTTCAGAAGATGCAGGTTTGTTGAATATGTTTTTTCTCTCAGGCTGATTACAATTTCGAATTGCGCTTTCGTTCCAGTACTGTATTCATTTTACATTATTTTAAAAGGTTGCGCTCTCGACTCTTGTAAGAATGACTACAGTAATAAGTACATAAGCAGGCATGTCATATTGGGCAGCATTTATATATAAGCCAAGTTCAAACGTAAACAAACCAAATTAGGGTCATCAAAGTTCCAGTTTGAAATCTTAATATTAGTATGCAAACTTACACATAAACTTATAATAAAATAGTATTGAATTATTTTTATATCACAATACTTCAGAATCACTCAATTCAAATCAATGTCAAACATCAATATGGTTTGATATTAATGTATGATAACTTTTCTTTAGTCAATTTTAAAATAAACTTTGTTAGTCTGAGAGAAGTTTACTAATGACCACTTGAACCATTGTGTTGGTTGCTTGCCTAGTGACCAATGCATATGCTTTGTTATTAAACTTTCTTTTTGGAATTTGGCTAAGTTTAATACTTATTTAACATTGTAATTTCTTTCAATACACATATATGTTTGTTATTGTACAAATGTTAAAATAATTATAAAACGCAAGCTAATAGAAATATTGCGTATTAATATTTGGTTAGGGAAAAAGTATCTTTGCATTTTTTAAGAAAATTCAAAACATTTTTTTGAATATAGTATATTTACATTTAACTAGAGTATGAAGGTACCATTTTCTTTGATAACTTATTGCCATCTTGTAGGTATAGACATAATCCCATTGCTATAGAAAAATCTGCCATAAGTCGTTTTGGTAGTCCTCTTGCAATGTTAACCCGACACTGCCTAAAGAATTCTGAAGAGACCGAAACAGATGGAAATCTGAAGGTGCAAGGTCAGGACTATACGGCGGATGCTTTAACACCTCCCAACTCGATATTTTTTTTCTGAATGGCTAATGATGTGTGACGTCTAGCTTTATCATGATGGAAAACCACACCCCTTCTGTTGATTAATTCCGGCTGCTTTCTCTCAACTTCTTGCTTTAATCTCATCAGTTGTTCTCAGTAGAGTTCAGAATCAATAGTGGTGCCTGTTGGTAACAGCTCATAATGAATAATGCCCTTCCAATCCCAACACACAAAAAGCATCACCTTGTTGCAAGTTAACCTGGGTTTGGCCACAGTCTGTGAAGCCTGACCGGCCACCAACCACACCACGGTTTTGACCACAACCTTTTTCACACTTTCTTGTCATACATGATCCGCTTCTCATTACACCAGTTATCAGCTTCTTCAAAAATGGTTTGGTTTCATTACATTGTAATAAAGAATCACAAATGAGTACACGGTTTTGCACGACTCATGATGCGAAGCATCAGAGAGTGCTTTACGATTTAAAAATTTTTGTTCGCCTCATTTCGGCGGCTATTTTATATTTATATTTTATAGCCTTGTTAGTTCACGGAATCAAGACATTTTGCATACTATTGTCGAGATAAATTAATGGAGATTAATTCCATACTTTTAAAAAATTTATTTATTGCAATAGAATTGGAAAAAAACACCAAAATAGGTCAAAATATTTTCCTGTCCGTCATGTGTGAAACCCGAAAACACTTGTGAGAAAATCCATTATTTGAGTTAAATTTTAAAAAAAATTTCTAATCGACGATTGTAGGTCACTGAATGCGAATGATTAATTAATTCAGTGTAGTTTAACTGCAATTAATAAAAAACGAAAACTGCAAGACTGTATATCTATATATATCCATGTAAAATTAACATGGATGGTGATATATCTATATCTATAGATATTATGTACATTTTATTCCACCAGGGGCGCCTGTGCATCACTTTCCTAGTAAGCTGTTTTAAATTTTTATTTTTTTATTTTGAACGACTCATGTGTTTTTTTTCGTTATTTATTGACAAATAATTGGATAGCTATTTTATTAATGAGTCGTGCACTTTTGGATTTTCCAAATTTTATTAGGTTTCTTTCAGTGAGCTCTGATGAGTTTTTTTCAAATGCGCCAAATCTGTTTTGTGGTCAATTCCCAGTTCTTCAGCTATGTTGTAACTATAGATATGCCAATCTTGCTCCATTTTTCAAAAATGGCATCTATTTTATCCGTAATAAGGCATCCAGAGCAAGTTGCATCTTTGACACCAAAATTTCTGGATTGAAAACACTTAAACCAAATTTGTCCTACTCTCACAGACGCTGCATAAACATCGCAAATTTTTTTCGCGGCTTTTGTTACATTTTTACCTTTTTTGTAGTAAAATTTTAAAATGTATCGAATTTCTTCATTAGATTCACACATTTTCCTCATTTGAATTTGGAATTATCTTCTTTAAAATTTAAACTTTTAATTATAGCAAAACCAGCTAGATACAAATAGTATAGCCAAAGAGATTTTATTACAAGTTCATACATATAGACTTTTTCCCAAACCTATTATTAAGGATTACATATATGATAAAAAAGTTTGGGTATTAATTGCTCCAACTTCATAGATAAACATTAACTAGACTGTGAGATTGTGATAAAAAAAACCTGGTTAAGTTTGTTTTGGACTCTTCTTAGACCAAGGTGTGTTTGGAACCCTCCTAGTTTTAGTTTTACGTTAACAAATGCTGTTATAACGGTCACCTAACATTAGTGTTAACATGTTAAATGTAAGAACACTTCATAAGTGCCTATGGTAAGGTCTACATGAATAAAACATTTTTAAATTTCAATTTGAATTTGAATTAATATGTACAATTTGTATACAGCAACAAATGGGGCTGCACCAACAAGCAGCAGTGATGTCCTGGATTTGGAACCCATTGCAGATTTGCCTGAAAATGAAGAACAGCATGCTGAGCCAGGTATCCCAGTTTCTAAGATTGTGCTTTATTAATTTTGATACTATAATAATAAGTAAAATGCTTTGCTAAATGTTTGCTTCACGACAAAACCTTTTGGATGTTAAAATGTGTTAAAACAAAACACTTCAGTACTATTCAGACTTTCTGCCATGTTTATAAGTCTGTCTGTATTATAAGTGGGTCTATGATTTTATATATTGGCCAGTGTATCCTAGGATATAAACTTTATATTCTGCAGGCAGGTGAAATTATGGCTAAACAATGCACAAATAAAAATAGTAAAATCAACTACTTTCAGGGGCTGTTGACATTAAACTTTCATATTTCCTAGCACTATAAAAATCATCTGAATGAATAAGTTGACAAACTCCCTGGCTTAGTGTTGAGCACTGTGGTTTTAAGTGTGAGGTTTGCAGAGGCAATAATTGCAGAATTTATAATTTCTGAATTTTCCCTGGTTTGGTCTGTTGGGACGCTTCACCTGTGGCTAGTTACCACCCTACCAACAAAGATGGGCCGTAAAGCGATTTACTGTTTCGTTATTGATTAGGGGTATAGGTTTAATATAACAGATTAGCACTATACTATCTCCAAGATATGCATCATCACTAACCAGCAGGTAAGATTGCACTCAAGGGCTAACTTGTAGTGGAATATAAAAGAAAAGAAGATGGCTGGGATCTTCTTGGCTTAGTAGAAATATCAATCTGTCTATGTTATAAACATAGCTGGGTTTGTTCATCTATTTATATATACAACTATTGAGCTTAACTAAATTTTAAAAAGCTATAGAAACAGTTTAGCAACTGCTATCTTTTTAATCACTAATTAATTACCTAAATGAAAATTTTATTAATAGTTTTCCTCTGATCACATAGCAGATGCAGATCCAGAAGAAGAAATGGACATAGATGATACAACTCCAGGGACTGTTGGTGACGAGTCAGCCTACATTGGGGATAACTGTCTATCAACACCAGTAAGAAAATTCTTGTTTCTCTATGCTATTCTCTGCATGTGAGGCTTGGTAATTGTGGTGATTGTACACTATCGTAATGCTTTATTTAAACATGGAAGGGCTGTTACAAGAAATCTTGCTTTGGCGATAAGCTGTCCTTGTGTACTATGTATTAGTACAAGTGTAAAGGGTTCTTTTTTATTCAAACTAATAGAGATTTAAATAGAATACACATATACATCGAGCAAACTTTATTACTGGTGTAAAATTGCACTTTCTTGTTGTAAATTGTGTAATTGAAGACTCTTCAATATAAAGGACCATTTGATTATTTAATAGGCTGAAACTGAGGAGAACTCTTTACAAGATGACAACCAATTGGAACCTTTATTAAAGGAGGAAGGAATAGACGAGGGAGAGGGAGTCGAAGGAGCCCAAGAGGAGTCCCCAGATCAGTCCATAAGCTCCGCCATGCCCATTGAAGGAGATGGTGCTCCACTGATACAAGACGGTATGTTAATCTTACTCAGCAACAGGTTTGTATCAGTGCCCAGGTTCATAATATTTCTTCTACTTTGCTTGGATGTGTTGAGTATATGTAACACATTCCCTAGAACATTTTAAGGCTACATTTATGTACGATTGTGCCCGCGACTTCGTTCGCGTGGACTTAGATGTTCAAAAAACTCTCGAAAAGTTTTGAATTTTTGGAATACAAATATGGGTTACTGTCTCAAAAACCCATGAGAAACCAAGGGGCAGATAGCTAATTCAAAAATTGTATGGGGTAACTGGTGACCTCGTCTTGATCTGCAAGCCGATTGATAGAGCTAAACTGCACATTGTCCCCATCAACACGCATCGAAATGGTGTTGTTTTTTGGAGCAGCTTGATCGTTTTGAGTGGTTGGCACGCACACGCAAGTAAGCAAACAGACAGACAGGCAGACAAACAAAAAAACAAACAGACAGACAAATAGAAAAACAAACAGGCAAACAAACGGGCAATCAAACGGACAAACAAACGGACAGACAAACAGGCAGACAAACAGGCAGACTAACAAACAGACAGACAGACAAACAGACAGACAAACATACAGACAAGCAGACAGACAAGCAGACAGACAAACAGACAGACAAACAGACAGACAAACAGACAGACAAACAGACAGACGGACAAACAAACAAACAGTCTCAAGGACTAATGAAAGGAGAAGGCCATACCGTAGAGACATAATGCGTGTCCGGTAGTTTCTCGTCTTGATGACTTCGTCCATAATTCCACAGACAAAACCCTCGGTTTCCCCAAATAGGTTACCGAACTGTAACCAGGATACAGATGCGATAACTCCTTACTTTTTCATACCGCCACACGATCTTACACGAGTTACTAAGTACTTGTGGCTTGCGCCAGTTCTCTTGGCCAAGGAATAGCGGAGTAACACCCTTATCTAATGCAATCATTCACATCATTCACAATCATTTTATTATCGTAGAAGAGTCGAGTACAATGGATGAAGATATGGGTGGTGGTGAAGGAGTAGCCAGTAGTGATGACGTAAATGATATTAGCAGTGCAGCACAAGAAGTACTTAGTACAGGAATCAGGTACAACAAATTCATTGTCTTTTTTTATTGGAATTTAGTGAATTTAATTTAATTGTTATTCCATTAAAAGTTAGCCCTTGACTGCAAAATCACGTAAGTGATGATGCAGTAAGGTAGTAGCTGGCTAATCTGTTAGGCAGTATGGCAGTCATTTTACACCCCTTATCAGTTTCTACACAGAACCGGAACGCTTAATCGCTTAGCGGCTCTTCTTTGTCGGTAGATTGATAAAAAGCCACAGACTCCCAGACCAGACCAGAGATAATTCAGAAATTATAAATTCCCAAATTGCCCCTGCGTGGCCTCGCATCTTAACTTAACGCTGCGCAAAATAATATAAAAACATGCTTTTGCCTACATACCGAAATCCATTGTAAATTGTCAAGGCCAATCGCCTATATATTAGTTAATTGTTTTGTGATTTCTTGATACCATAATATTTTGTTTAGGACGAACCTGAAGTAAACATAAAAGTTATTAAATGAAGTTATATTTTTTGTTGCTTCAAGGTTAATAAATAAGTTTGATTTCATCTAATGGATTCATGGTTCATGTTGAAAGCAAACTTTTATTCAGTTCTAGCACAACAGAAGGTGGTGCAGACATATCAAGTAGTGGTCAAACGGAAGCTGCTCTCATATCTTCAACCGCTAACGGCCCGGCAGTGCTTCATTCCTTCTCTGTGCTACCTCAAGTGCAACCGACGAATGAGTAAGTCAAATTAAGATAATAAAAATAAATTGTTACAAATTTATTATGTCACATAATATGTTGAAAAGTAAGCTACACATCATATCTCACAAAACCTGAAAATATCTCTCCAATCGTTACTAAAATTATAAATTTGCAAGTGTGTTTGATTTTTTGTTTGTTCGTACTTTCTTTACGCCCTCACTACAGACAGACTTAACAGAGTTAGTTGAAAAGATGGAGAGTAACTCTACTCTACTTTTTATCCCAGAAAATTAACAGTTCCCACGGGATTTGTAAACACCGGGATGTTTAAGAAACCGTAATAAATGCTGACGAAGAATGCAGTCAACAGTAAATATTGAAAATAATTCACTAAGTGCAAAATGTAAATTGTGATATTGAATTTGACAACTCTTCACACATGAACTGTCCCGGTCGCATCAATAATTGTCACTACATTTCTTTCAATTTCAATGTTGAAGGCATGCGAAGGTGGCTCAGGCATGATCTCAAAAAACCCTGGTTGCCTAATAAATTCTAATTGTGTAAAATATTTATGGATAGAGCCCATCCAGGGATGTTTCACTTATTTCAGCCGCCAAACAGCAATGCTATGTTTTGGTTTTAAGGTATTTTGATAATTGCGATGTTCCAGTTTTATGCAATTCACTGTGGTTAATGTTGTGCTGTAATAAGTTTGGTCCATTACGGCTGGGGTGGCTGGGCTGCACTACATTTCTCTCTTCGGAGAGAGGACTTAATTTTATCTCCTACCACAGCTTTATAAATTCTCCCGCCGTTGCGGAAATAATATCTGGTCAATATATGTGTAATAATAAAAGCGGGTAGAACTGTCCTATTCCCTGTTGCCACACTTTGTTAGGCAAAATATTTGTAACCTGCCTATGCTTAGTGCTGACCCGTATAAGTATAAGAGTTTTGCTTAGGTTCAATGACGCTGACACGTCTGAAATGGAAGGTGCGGCGGACACGATGCCCTCGGTGAGCGAGTCTATGCCTCTTCTCACCATGACAGCGAATGGATCTGCGTTGCTTTCACCCAATTTACTTCAAGGTCAGTTCAATACAATGAATCCAACCAATCTTTTTTAGATTGTATCAAAATATTCATCTGTCTGCTTTATAACAGGAATGTTCTAAAGAATTAAACAAATATACTACAACAATACACACATGGCTAGCCCTAGATGCATTCTGCCACGGCTTGCAAATTGTTAAGCGATCTCCTCTCTGTATTGCAAGTTGGGGTTGTTCAAGATAAACAAATAACCTAAAAACTGCAAGTGACGATGCAATCTAAGATGATCTCTGAAAGGGGTGTGGCACCTATTTTAAACCTCTACGCCAGTGGCGTGTATAGAGGGTATGCACAGGGTATGCAGGTGATATAAAATGAAGAATACCTCTAGTACGATTTATAAAAAACTTAAGGATGGGCATTGTAAGAGTTATAAAAAGTCTACCCTTGAGTATTTATAACTCGTATTGGAGATTTTCTTCATTTTATATCATCTGCTAACCACAGGCTATGCAGATGATATAAAAAGCGTGCAAACCCTCTCTTCACATATTAAAAACCAATTTTCTGGTCAGTAAACAGCTACAATAAGTAGCACCATTTGAGCAACGGAAAGATAAACAACATAATGGATGGAGTATAATGAGTTATACTATTTAGGGATATTCCAAAGCGAGGAAGGAGGCGCAGCGAGCGTTTCCTCCTCTGGAACGGAGGGTGCTGGTGCGGAGGCGACGGGTGCAGGCGAAGGGGATGGAGCCGTGAGCAGCTCTGGCCCCGCTGCCGCCGGTGCTAACGGAGCACCGCCAATACCGCCCACGGACGCTGCGCATGCGCTCGCCACACTAGCCAGCGCCGCTTTACATCATCAACACGAACAGGTGAGTGTGAATTGGAGCTTTGTTGGTAAGCTTGGCCATAACAATAAGAAGATATGTTTCGGAGAGTGTGCTCAAAAACTATTTGATCTAGTTCCCCCCTCGCCTTTTTAAAATCGAACCGCGAGGCACCGTAAGGATCTGCATCCCTACGTGGTCGATATACCGCGGACGCGTACGAAGCGCTTCGCATCTTGGTTTCTGATCCTCACCGCTAGGATCTGGAATGCAATTCCAGCTTCCATTTTCCCCAGTTCGTACAATATGAGTACCTTCAAATCAAGAGTGAATAGGCATCTCTTAGGCTGCATCATCGCTTACCATCAGGTGTGATTCAAGTGCAGTTAAGCTATCGTCTATAAACACAAAAAAAAAACATCATTCTCCGAACTGAGTGCCGTGAGATTTTTCAACTACGTTTACGTTTACATTTATATATTCTATCGCGTGAAAGTTACCACGGTTTATACACGGTGGCCGGTCAATTGACGTCACAAAAAAAAATTAAGGTCCAACTCATGAGAATTCAGCAAAAAAAAAAAAACTAAAAAAGTATTTTGATTTTTTTTAGAATTTTTTTAAGATGGTCATGTCGAAATTCCTCAAAAAATCGAAAAAATTATCATAACTTCGGGAACCCCACAATATTCCGGACCTACATTTCGTTTAATGACGTCAACTGACCGGCCACTGTATAGAAGGAGCGTCAGCTCTAGTTACAGTAATAATAATAATAATAAATATACTACGACAATCTACCATCTTTCTATCGCCATCTAGCCCCGAAGTAAGCGTAGCTTGTGTTATATGCTAAGATGACTGATGAATATTTGTATAAAAAATTAACATAAGTACTTACAAAATACAGATAAACACCCAGACACTGAAAAACATTAATGTTCATCACACAAACATATTCCAGTTGTGCCCACTGCACCAATCGGCCGTCGAATACAATACTGGGACACTGTACTGACGTTAGATGGCGCTGTTTAGATACTTACCATATAATTAACTCTCACGCGATCGCATTAGTAAACGTAGGTAGAAAAAACTCATACTTGCATTCTGGTTTCATAATTGATGACAAAAGTCCGACCGTTCATTCTTGGATGTTATATATACCACCTGTTTGGAACCCTCGTAGCATTAGTTTTAAGTTTACGAAGATCGATATCGCCATCATCTCACTACCGTGTACACTTTTGTCATGTAATGTACGCATCAAAAGTGCCATCTGATATGGGCTTACTTGAATAAAGATATTTTTGACTTTTGCCTGATAGTACTATTTTGTTGCTTGTTACAGGCAGAACCTGAGGATCAAAAGCCAGTCAATGATGAAGATGCGTGGTACACTGTGGGCTTTGTGAAAGGAACCACATTTACGGTAAGATTTTTTTTTATTTTTTATTATTGTATTTATATGCAAATTTTGCGGGTTTCAACATAAGAAACAGCGTTGTGGCACCAATAGCGATCTTATCATAAAGTTCAATCAAAATTTACGAGCTATTTATTTTGAGTACAACTTAAATGTATTATATAGTTTTATTGAGTTATAGAAGATTTCCTTGTATTATAGGTAGTTCAATCCCGGAAATATTGAATATATTAAAAAACGTATATGTAATAATTGGGTTTGTTCTAAAGCCTTGTTTTGCGAGTCGGTTCAAAATATTCTTCATACTTTTATTAATTTCCCGCACTATTAAAGAAATGATTCATAAAAGGCGGCCAATGTCGTGTCAGGGCGAATATTGTGCGAAATAGATAGAACGAGATTTTTAAGAAAAAATATTTTCTTTAATGGTGCGTATTATACGTTAATTTATGGTACATTTTCAGGTGCACAATTACATATCGGATCCGAACGTTGATATATCGAATCTATCGCTGGACAGTATGCCGGATTTCGCAACTTTACCTACATCACCATTGGAGCACGGCACAGCATACAAATTCAGAATTGCCGCTATAAACTCTTGTGGGCGAGGAGAGTTCAGTGAGGTGAAGAGTTTTATCATTATATTTATTCTAGATCCACTAACTGCCTATTTAGTGGGGACAGTCGCAAGTTTTCGGTTCGATTATCGGGTTGAAGTCTGCCCATCAGCATTTGACCCGCGTGGTGAACTAAACCCTTCAAATATAATCCTAATTTTATGAAGGCTCTTTAGTGGATTAGTTTGGGTTGATAATATTTTTACTTTTCGCTTCGACACCGGAACATCCTCAGGAGGTGTTGACTATTTACAATGAATATTTAAGCAACGATAATTATGGTGGGCTCCGTGCATATTGCCGAAGATCTGTTTGGTGTGGAGTATAAAGATTGAAGAAATTATAAATTATACCATACAGATTCTCCTGTTTTTCGCGAAGTATAGCATATTAAGCTTAGAATCCCGCAGAGTAATGCCTTCTTCTATCCAATAATTATTCTACGTATGTTGTATACAACGTGTTAATGAAAACCGATATAATACTTCACAGGATTGAGGTACATTATATACTATCTCTGAGATTTATTTATGAAACCGAAAAACTTTGAGTAAACCACCAAAGTTTTAACTGAAAGACCGGCCGAATATACGGCCTTAAAATTACATGCAAAATTAAAATCAAATAACTCCTGTCACTTAATTAGGTATGCATCACGTAGCGTAGGTACTATGCACGTGTCGAACTTTTACGTTTAATAGGGTTGTCAATAAGTAAACACTTAGAATGTTTTGAATTCGTTTGTATGGAAAAATAAATATGCTTCTTTTGATAAAATATTTTCACAGAGAATTCCTTATGAAATATACTAATGCATCCTTCAATATTATTTCGTAATTCTGTTACACTTTGTATATGTCAAATTGTATTAACAGGAGTCAGCATTTAAAACGTGCTTGCCCGGCTTCCCGGGCGCGCCGTCCGCTATCAAGATCTCCAAGTCGGTGGAGGGGGCGCACCTGTCCTGGGAGCCACCGCAAGTCGCCGCTGAAGGCATCTTCGAATATTCAGTATATCTCGCAGTACGCTCTAACTCACAACCTAAGGTAATCATCATATCAATCCATTTACCGGCCCACTACAGGGCACCGGTCTCCTCCCACGATGAGAAAGGGTTAAGGCCGTAGTCTGCCGCTGCCCCAGTGCGAATTGGTGGACTCCACACACCCTTGAGAACATAACTCTGGCATGCAGGTTTCCTCACGATGTTTTCCTTCACCGTTGAAGCAAGTAATATTTTAATTACTTAAAACATATAAAACACAAGAGATTTATATATATTAAGATATAACGCGCCTCGGCTCCCACACCAGACCAGTCCAGAGAAAATTCTGAATTCATAAGTTCCCAAATTGCCCCTTTAGCATTTTGATTTTTACGAGGTCCTGCTTTCTATTCCCGGGTCCAATAGTGTTAGGCCTTCCGTTTTTTCTGTCACAAAGTTCTCAGTACCACCAGCGCGGAGTTAGGAAATTAGTAAGATCCTACTGGTAAACATAAGCATCAATAATGGCCGTTTTCACTAAGCTTGCGTAATGATTTAGGCGATGTTTGTAGAAAAAAAAACGTTTCACAAACTCTTAGGTGATAGCTATTGGTGAACGGTTGATGTATGCCTAGGAATTTCCTTAGATAAGGCGTTACTTAATTATGCATTGCCTTGTTCGTCGTTAGTGAAATAAACAATTTTCTGTTCCTACGGGCCAACAAAGGCATAATCTAATGGCCGTTTTCACTAAATCTAGGCATCGTCTAAATTGAATGTCTAATGAGCTAGGCGATGCTTATGGACATTTTTACCAACTCTTAGGTGATAACTATTGGTGAACGGTTGATTTATGCCGAGGAATCTCTTTAGATTAGGCGTTACTTATTAAGGCATTGCCTTTATTCGTGAAAACGGGCATTGGTTTTTTAAATAAACAGTTTTCTGTAGAATTGGTATCACTTTCTCCCCAGGAGGCGTCAAAGTCGCAGCTGGCGTTCGTGCGAGTGTACTGCGGCAAGGCCAACACGTGCGTAGTCCCGCAGGCGTCGCTGAGCGCCGCGCACGTGGACTCGTCCACCAAGCCCGCGATTATCTTCCGCATCGCCGCGCGCAACGACAAGGGCTACGGGCCCGCCACTCAAGTCAGGTGGCTTCAAGGTAATTTACTTCTTATTGTAACTACTATCTGTTATAGAGTGTGTACAAACGGCTCGAGGTATATGGGCGGTGAGACAGGGGGAGGGCGCGATTGACAAGACGCACATGAAATATTCAAGGACAGATAAATCTCAGGATAACAAGTTAGAAACTGTAATTATCTGTAATCCACCTTCACATACAAAATTTGTGTTTTATCGGTTACGCACATGGCACGATATATTTTGTTCTGTGGAAAATTTCTACATTAGACATCTTTTATTAGTAACACCTACCGGTAGTAAAATTGACGCTTGTGCTGGCACGCTCTCTTATGTCGTCATGCCTCGATTCCCTTGTTTGTATTACGGAATTATAACAGAAGGATTATAGTTTTACTCTATATTTTTATCAAAGTACATTCCAATGTGAACTTTTTATGTATATGTTTAACACCTGCCGTATGTCTCGTGACATGCATGTATGCACCCTTCGCCACAGTGTATGTGTAAGTTACCGGATCTAGAGAACAGAGTGCCTAGTGTGAGATTTCTACCTGTTCGATGGCGTGAAAGTTAACTACGATTTGTATGAAATCAAAAGAGCGCTATCTAGTTACAATACTGGGAAACAGTACTTAACAAATCGTAGGTTACTTTGACTCGATTGAATAGGTAGACGTGGGTAGGCACCCAGCTAAACGACGCGTGACGTGACCTAATGAGCTAAAGCTAAGCTGCGAGAATTAAGCGACCATGAAGATTTTAATATGTTTCATATCGGTTTCTTGCATATCCTTTTATTTAATAACAAAAACCATTCTTTCAGATATTAAGTCAACGGGGATGAAAAGGGCAGGCGAAGGGCGGTTACCAGGAGCATCTCCGTCAAAACAACCAAAACAGTTAATGCACTGAATGTTTAATTCTGAGGTTTTACTTCGAGTACATTGTTGTATGAAAATATTTAAATCCACTGAGGCCTTAGTGTAAATTTTAAAATTATTTAAATTTGATTTCGTAACAGCTGGTAGGGAGGCTCTTGGTTACCACCCTACCGACACTGAAGACCCCTAAACGATTTAGCGTTCCGGTACGGTGACGCGTAGAAACCGATTAGGGGTTTGGCTTATAACAGGTTAGCCCGTTACTATCTTAGACTACATCATCACTTACCATTGGGTGAAATTGCAGTCAAAGGCTAAATTGTAATAGAATAAAAAAAACAGCAGTAACTTCATATAATACACTAAGGCGATTGTTCTGTATTTGTGTGCTTGTTGCACATTTTAATATATGTAGTACACATAGCAAGTTATATTTTCTAATAATGTTAAACAATCATAAATAATATTGCGATATCTGGTTTATTTCCCGGAGCGTGGTCGCGTGGGTGAATGAAATGTTTATGACTCGTGTTTTGATGACAGATTTATTTTTAATATGTAATAAGTGACTGATAAGATGAAGTTGTGTAAGTATCATAAATAGAATAAGTGCAAAATTATATCTGTTATGTAAAATATCCATTCAAAGAATAAACATCATTTTGAAATATTTTTTTGTTGTTTTTACACAGACCTCGAATTAATCCGGATTAGAGTAGGCGACACTGTACGGGCACCAAACTCAAGTGTATGTAAAAAAAATAAAAGATTAACTAAAGTTTTAAATTTCGAATGTTATAATATTTTGAAATATCAAAAATAAAAAGTTATTAATTTTTACTTCATAACAAAAAATTATAACAAACTAAATTTAAAACCAACTTTTGCACGTAATCGAATTACATTTTCACTTAAAAGTTTAATTTTTATGTCGATTTTTGTAACAACAGAAATTTGAAAAAAATGGTTGAATAACAATCGTATTTGAAAAATCGACATATTTTTTCTCACGCGGCTTTGTTGTTTAAATTTTTTTGACATAAATATTAATTATTTTTTAATGCCTGTTATAATATAATGTAATATAATAAATACCTGTTGCAACAAGGTTTTTCTAGGCGGCAATCCAAATCGAATGAGCCCTTGCTCATATTTTAGGAGCTTGATCAAGAACCGGCAACCGATTTAGCGATCGAGTATGTACAAACCGATTATGGTTTAATGAACCGAACTAAATAAGAAAGGCGAGATGGCAGTCAAAGGCTAACTTGGGAACTAGAAAAAAAACAGCAAGAGTTCAATGGCGCCAATTATTTTGTTGTACATAAAACACTAAACTTAACTACGTTGACATGTCTAAAAATAGTGCTATAATTTTGCAGGGTGAAAAGAACAAAAGATTTCTGTACAAAAAATCAGCACCAATGTATAGCTCTTTCTCCTTTACGTTATTCTTTTAATGTCTTAACGTGACGATGAAAATTTACTATTGTTAATTTTCGTCCAAATGAAATGATATAAGCCTAAGAAATTTGACTGAAATGAAATCTTCTAGTCCCTAGCTTTCCGGGCCGTCACTAATAGCTGCCGATTTGATTTTGGAACGCATACATTGGAACACAAGACGTATTCATCTGTCATCTTAGTATCCATAACACAAGCTACGCTTAGTTTGGGGCTAGATGGCGATGTGTGTATTGCCGTAGTATATTTATTTATTTATTTATTTACGCATTTTATTACTACTAGAGAGTTCGTCCAGGGAAGTACTGCCGCCATGACGAATTCTACCGCCAAGCATCACTGCTGTGTTCGAATTTTTTTTTAAAACTTGTGCTAAGCAGTGATGTGTTTACAAACAAAGTAGTGTTTTTTTTAAATATTTTAATCAAGCAAATATTTATAATTATACGTTACCTTACAAGGTCCGGAATCCTCAGTGCAGGAGTCTTACTCGAATTAAGTCAGTTTTTTAAATCATTACGCTCGAATAAGGAAGATTGTCATTTACCCCTGGTTTATCAGACAGAATTTTGGGTCATAATATTTGCGAGTGAATTGGTTATACTACAGGTACTGCCTATATTATAAATTTGCTCGGAATACATTTAAAATTGAGGTCGAGGAAAATAAACATAGTCTTTATATTTGGCTTTTAATACTTAATTACATAATATTATTGAGTACACTATACATTTTATTTTCTTGCTATAAAATGCTATCTATTCAAAACTCCGGTAGGCATTCCAAAAGAAAATAAAAATACAAATCATTTACATATAACTTTCGTTTTATAGAAAATTTCCTATGTTCAAGATATTTTTGCAGTTTATTATGATATTAAAGCAGTATCACTAAATGTATTGTTTGGACAAAGTTAATTTTTATTGTGTTTGATATAGCTTCGTCGAACACACTAGCCACTGCTGCACCTTGGTTACTGAAAACAAGAAACTATAATTATTATTTCACGTCACAGACCTCTGTTAGTACCATAGGATAGGTTGTTGTCAGTTTTAGTCTTTATTTTCATAAGCGCCAATTTTGCGCTGTAAGTTGTAAAGCTGTTATACGTACGTATGTACAAGGATCTAAAGGAATTACTTAAACATTTATATTGTAAAAGGGTATTTGACTGTATTAAAACTATCACTTGAGCTGCTCTAATTCTTAAAGAATATTATTTCATTATTATGAAAGATCTCTGACAATATAAAGGAACTCTCGGAACGTAGTTCAAACATTTTTAGAACCTCAGTTTTTTAACCATTGTTTCTCATGAATAAACATTTAAAGTACATTTTAATGAGACAATGCAGTTTACTATCAATTTTTAAACTTTTACAGATTTAAACGCCATTACAGTGACGTGACCCCAAAGAAGCGTTTCGCACCATTTTTATTTATTTAATGAATTTCATTAAATGATTTAATTTACCTATTGTTAGCTCTTAAATAGAAAAATGGTTAGTACAGTCCAATTGCAGTCAATTACCCTGTTCCAAAGGTAATCTACAGTAACATTTGGCGTTTCAAATGGGGACAAAATGTAAGCTTTCAATTTTTTAGGGATTGCAAGTAGGTACAAATACAATGCGGATAATAAAGGACAGACTGCCGTGGTAATTAAAAAGGTGATCTTTAACATTTTGCTAAACCTGAATTTCTGACTTTATAAAAAGTCTGTAACTCAGTTTAAAAAATATTAAAAAGTTGCGTTTTTCAATATCATGGCAAACTTTTCAGTGCTCCACGTACTATATATAGGCTTATATACATAATCTAGCTTGAATAACTAGCGTAAGGAATACGTCAAGCAACTGTGTTATATATGGACTACGGGCCTAAACCCCTTCCATTGTGGGAGGAGAACCGTGCCCATAGGCCGGTAATGAGTTGATATGATGATAATGACGATGAATTCTCTAAGCAATTTTTAGCATAAACTGCAATACACCAATTAATTGCTACGCAGTCTTTTAGGCAAGAACATGCTAAAATTATGTAAAGATCGGATGGACTAGTAGATTTACATCAGATCAAGGAACAGAATCTGACTTAAGAAATGACCAATTTGAATTTCAGAAGAGTAAAGAACAGGCATGCCTTAGGTAAGAATGGGAAAAGGGATATTTGATGACTAATTTTGAATAACTGCCCTATGATGTTCGGAAGCATTTTCTATAGTTGACGGCCGATTGGCGCAGTGGGTATGACCCTGATTTCTGAGTCCAAGGCTGTTGTTCGATACTGGGTTCGATTCCCACATTAGAACCTTAAATACTTAAACAGAAATTAATGTTTTTTTCGATATCAATTCCAAATTTAATTTTAAAAAAATATTTCCCACGAAAACGCTCGCCGGTTGTCGTGGCACTCGTAACGTCATAGGCAAATAAGAGCTATAGTAAGTATGGTATTGATACCAAAAATCTTAACAACCGATAATTTGAATAGTATCTACTAATTAAAATACGTTTTTATAATACATGTCAACATGCCTATTAAATGTATTTTTAATTGCAGGTTTTCTTAAAACAATTCTCAAAGAGTATATATATTTTTTTAGACGCAAGTTGCTTGACGTATTACGACGATAGTTTTTCAAGCTAGAATACATGTATATACAAATTACAAGGAAGTAGTCATTAGGGCAGGACTTACTTTAATTTAGTTAATAACTTACTGAGAAAGCAAGTAAGCAAGGCGACTGAACCCAGGATGGTTTATCATCATGATTTATACCGACGGACCCACAATGCTGGACATAGTATTTTGTAGGGGTTTCGCAAGTGAGCTAGACGACTGAACCCAAAATGGTTTATCATGATTTAAACTGATGGACGCCCAACCGGATATACTCTTGAAGGGTTATAATAATTATGATAGGTTAGTGAACTCAGGATTGTTGATCATAATGATTTAAACTGATGGACATTGGGCCATCCGTTTAAATCCGGACAGTATTTTGTAGCAGGTTTTACACTGCAGTTTTGTGCCGCCTGTGTCCAGCGATTCCTTGCGTCTCGCTAGCTGAATAACTATCTTACTACTCAAGCATATAAAAACAAGCCTTTTATCACCCGGGCACTAAGAGCTTGCGATTAGTAGGTGCCTGATACGTGTGCGCGACAAAATGAGACAGATTCTGATGACGTCATAGAGGTTTTGCCGATTGCGATGTACTGTCCTGAAACAGGAATAAATTTGACAGGTTTCCTGTACATAAAATGACATCACTTAAAAGGAGGTGTTTCATCAATGTATGAGCCTAGGGGCTAGGACTTTGTACGGTATACTTGGATATAGTCCAGAAAAAATTAAAAAGTTTTTAACTATATATATTTTTTAAATGGCTTTGTATTATTGAATATGTATGGTATGGCTACAAAACTGACAACACCTTACAAAAATTCAGTAACTTGTCATTCATTTCGCTTTGACAGACATTTAAAATTGCCGGAAATGTTAATTTTGTAGTTGTAGTTTGTAAAGTGAAAAAATTGTAGTTATAAGTATATTCCGGATGATGAATTATTAGATTAGATCGTCTGACTTGCTAAGCAAAATCGAAGTCCGTGTAACAGACCGCCGGGTAAAAAGATAAGTAAAACGGTTTGCTTGATAAGCAAAATTATGAAAGTACATAACCGACATCGGCCGAAATAACATTGAGAATAATTGACATCAAAGTGAGAAGCTGTCAGTTAACTTCAAATCATACTACACCAGCGACGCTATATTGAAAACCGATAACTACTTAAAGAACTCGAATTTTATTTTTCCCGAGAACAACAGATTTTTCTTGATTTTTTTAAGGTACCGTACAAAACATAGCCAGATTTGAAACACCTCCTTTAAGCCACACATGATTTAGCTATTGAAAATGATTTTAGCGGGATATTCTCTAAAACTTATCTGACCCGGTGACGGCGCTGCCATTAATTACAGTGAATAATAGGCCAATTGACATATCAATATGGTTCAAATGTTAACTACCGGGTCAGACAAGATTGTTAAACTATTACATACTAGCGGTCGCCCGCTAAATTTCCGATACAAACTTTCTTCCGCTATTCTACATAATCATCAATACACCCCGATCTGTCGCGTCGCCTCGCCTGACTGACTTCCTCAAGAATTGGGCTATCAAATGTTAATAAAATTTCATTTCCCCTTGGCAGTGGAGTTTATGTACACTAAACATGGTATGTATTTGACTATTTTGGTTTTCAAACTACATAGCAATTATCATTTTAGTATCTTTACTGACAACCTAAATAGCAACTTCCCTACAAACTTTAATCCCCTATTTAACTCTCTTAGGGGTGATTTTACATCGCCTATAGCAATTCGCCAGAGTTAGGCTATCGAATGCATAGTTCCAGCTATTCAGCTTTATTAGTACGTAAAGATAGAATATTAGAAAGTATAGATAGATTGACTTCTAATTACTTGTAACAGTGACGTGGTTCCGAAGAGCTTGTACCATCCGATGACAATATTGGTGAGATTTAAGTCGTCTAGAACGATCTGCGCCACTCCCATGAACACTTTTTTACCTTCTATGCGACCATAATCCCCCCACACCGTAACCTGGAAATAAAGTGCCGGTTGTTATTATTTGTGACTTCTCGTGTTATCGCTGTGAACCTGAATAAAAATCATTTCCGAAAACCTTAATAACAACTTATAATTTGAGAAAAACAGAAAACTTTTCAAAAGCTGGCAGTGAAAATTGTTATTAAACACGGCGAGTTTGGAACTCTCGTAGCTTTAGTTTTAAGTTTAAGATGTAGTTATAGCTATCATCTCACTACCGTGCCCCGTTTTTAACATAACAAATTTATAAAAAGTGGCTATATGGCCCTATTTGAATACAGAAATATTTGACTTTGACTTTAGTCAGTTTTGCAAAGTAGGTAATTACTTCCTTTTGATTTTCCCAGGAGAGTTATGAAAACGAAACAACGCGACCAAAACTTTTTGACTCCTGCGCTTGGACTAGCCAGATTGTATCTACTTGAAACTATCAGTAATCAATTTTGTTAATTGTAATATTAATGTTTCAAGAATATTCCCGGTACTTAAAAAACTCCACTTTTGGATTTTCCCAAGGGCCACTGTATTTGGCGATGCAGCAGTGATAATTTATTAGCGCATTGGCCTTTTTATACGTGACCTTGTTGCTTGTGTTTGGCCGTAACCCTGGGACCGTAGCCAAGCATACTGTCTATAATCGTTAACGCCTTAGAAAACTAAGGAAATGAATGAAAATTATGTTGTTCATTTCCTTATTTTTGTAAAACTTTCAAGGCTACTTGAAGAGGGAACTGTGACACGAGATTAATGTAATTGCAAATAACGTATATTTTAGTTTACATATGAAAGAACAAAAACCCTAACTAATTCTAATGACTTGAAATCTCATTTGCACGTTGATGTGTGTGAGTATGAATAGTGCGTAAATTATTGTTTAAATATTAAAGGTTTTTTTGTCATAGCCATTTGACATTGTTAAAAGAGTTAGTGTTATGTGTGTCCAGCTCCCTGAGGCGTAGGTTATAAGCCTAGCTATAGGTTATGAGCCTGTGATTGCATCAATGCTACAATGCTGCTTGGCGGCAGAAATAGGCATGGTGTTAATACTTCCCCGGACGAGCTTGGTCACGAAAGCTACTACAAAAAAATACTGTGATATCCCAAGGACTTAGTACCTACCCCATTTTCAAATAGCCTTGTAGATAGATAGCCAACTTGGCGCGGGCCCTTAGTCGCTGATTCTCAATAACTGCGCATAATTATAATGCAATTTGTGACGTAAATGTTTACAAAAAACTGTATCTCTTTATGTTAAAATTGTGGTTAAGAGTGTCACTATTATAAACATAAAGATAACAAGGACCTTGTTCTGAACTTTGTTGATCTGAAGTTATTCATTAATTTGAATTAGGTTTTGTGCACTTGTATAAGTGAAATCACTTGATGAACACAATAGATAAAGTTAAAATTTTAGTACGCACTTGTAGAATACATCCCTTGTTGTTTTCCCTAAATGTAAGAGTTTGTTGGTATAGTGGATCTAATGTTCTTCTTGCGGTGCTCGTCTTTGCCTTGGCAATGCAGCGTTTACCATTCACTAAGTACACTTTAACGTAAGGCGCTGGCAGTGTACGGCTACCTTGTCTCGCTTGTAACCCTCTTGCCCGAATTACCTCCACCTGGGATAAAGAGAAATAAATTGTTAAATGTCTTCGATATGTAGTATTAACCTTTTCGCGTATTCATAGAACAAAAGTCGTTAGATTTAATAATAGAAACTGCAAGGCCGAGATCTTTCCGGTATTTTTATTGAACCCTGTATATTAATTAGTTTTGTTTTTTCTTAGACTTTACCTCAAGAAATCCTTTCTGGTAACACATGGAGAGTTGAACATCGCCAAGAGTGGCTGCTCCCAGGAGCTGTCTACCGACAAGCTGTCCTGGGCCCAGCCCATCAATAAAGTCTGTATAGCCACCGCCATCGGAAGACCCTGATCCTCGCATCCCAGGAGACCACCTGAGTTTAGCCAAAAGTTATTTTAGGAACAGGTACACGAGTTACAAGTTTAATGCAGTACTATGAACCGATATAAATATTTTATTTCAAATGTAGTTTGAGTTTTTATGCTGTATTTTTTAACTTACCTGTGAGGTTGCACTTATTGTTTTATAGCTTAGTTAGGATATTTGTGGTTATGCAGTGTATTTAAGTTCAGGTATTCCCAATAAAGCGTTAGTTAACATTACGTAAGTTTTTCACTGAAAAGCCAAGTTAATAAGTAAACCAAACCCATTGACTAAATTGTGTCATGTCAACACAATATTTACACAATCTTTAAAAATATATGACTTGGATTTTCATGTGGCAGGTTATTATAACATAGTAAGATTTGAGAATAGAATATTAAACACGACATTGATACAATAGTGAAGAAAGAGGGCGGTAGACTTCGGATGCAACGAACAGTAAATAAGGTTTTATTGAAACGGACCTTTAACATACTCTTTAGGATATATAGTATAAGACCTATTCTAGAAGTCGAAACGATCAGTAATAAGTAATATGCAATAAAGGTAAAGAAAAAGTAAAGTAAGTAACATAAGTACCCAGTGGCGTGCACAGGGTTTTTGACCAGGGTAGGCATAAAGCACGAAATTCCATAAAGTTTAAAAACCCTTCTCGCATACGAGTTCTTTCAAAAATTTTAGGTAGGTAAGCATTGTTTTTGTGCATGTATGAAGTGCACGCCACTGTAAGTACCCTACGTCCGGCGCATTATAACTATGATCTACTTTGTAACTTGAACAAGTTATCAGATTCATATCAGTAATTTAAAAAGTTGTGTCCGGTGGTATTATATCAAAGGATAAGCGGTTGATTTAAACCGAATTAAAGAGAATCGTAGAGAGAGATATTCTAAAAAGATAACCTAAAATATAAAGCAATTATTTTCTTCTTTTTTGCACCGTACCCACATTATGTGCGTTCGGCAAAACATGTTCTATACAAACTTGAATACGGACATGTTGGTTTGGTTATAGCATATTTTTAATAATAATAATAATAATCGTATATCTTTAAACGAGTAATTCTTGTACATAATTGGAATCTCGGAATCAGCTCCAACGATATTCATGAAATTTAGTATACAGTCGGTTTCGGGGGCGATAAATCGATCTAGTTAGGATTCATTTTTAGAAAATGTCATTTTATTCGTGTTTTCCGGTAATAACCGATTTGGTGCTGACGAAGTTTCAAGGGTCAGCTAGTAAGTATATTATGCTGGAGAGTTAATCTCGATAATAATAATATTTAAAAATATAAGGTAAGTTAATTTCATAAGTAGTCTAAACTAGATTATTAATAAAATGCTTTAAATAGCCTTTCACTACGCCTTTCTATTCAATTCCATCTAAATTACGAACAGTCTATTTGTGAAAAATCGCATCTTTAGAATCGTTCCTGCCGGTTAATGTAGTTAATGGTGTTACTTAGCTAAAAGCTTAGTTATGTAGCTTAGTAGCTTCTATCTTTATATCATAAGATAAATTACTCAGAAAGCTAATGCCGTTAACAGGTTTTTTTTATAGAAATGTCTATGACTGATTAGCCTGCAGAGATCGTATCTGTATCATATTTTGTATATGTTAATGTTTAATAATAATATATGACTGATTGACGTAAATCTTTTTAGGCGCGAGGTGCCCGGGTCGGAATAGGAATCTTGCATATAAACTAACATTTTGTTTTTTGACAGGTTACAGTAAGGTCGCTGAAAACGATAGGACGAGCCACTCGTTTAGTCTTTAGCCCCAACCTGTCTAAAGTCCCGTTATCTGAAGTTTCTTTAGTTAACTTCTATTGCAAATCGTATGCCGCTTATCCTAATCATGTATACATGATCGTATACGATTTGCAAATAAATTCTCAGGTATTTAATTTTGAACGTCATATATAGATCATTGCATACAATGGGTGAATACCTTTAAATAAAATCCATTCTTGGAGATTTGTAAACGTTAATAATAGTGCAAGTTTTCAAGTAGGTACTCTAAAGTCTCATAGTAGTTTATCCTTTTGAGATTGTTTTTACTAACTGAATTAAAATGTCTAGGCAATCGGTTGCGCTGCAATTTCATCTATCATTAAGTGTCTTTATATCTTATTTATCTAAATGTTTAGTAATAAGCTTTAAGAATTTATGTTCAGTTATAAATCCATTTTAAATTTAGGTAGGTAGGAGTTGTAAAATTTTTAGTATATAGATACCAATAGATGAATGTGGTACAAAATATTGTGATACATGCATGAAAAGTAACATAATATGTGAACATTAATTATAAACGGAAGACAAACGATCCAGAACAGAAAAGTGCAAACATCATTAGGCTTTCAGGCAACATTTAGTAACCAACGATATTCGTGCAGCGTAAACTGTAAAGCGCCTTAACATCTGCAATAAATTCGAAAATTTTAATTGTTACTTATTAAAACCGTCAATAGCGAGTTCACGATACCTTGCTGTATATAGACTTGATGCATTGCCTATACGTGTGAGGACACGGGTGCGCTGGATAGTATAGAGAGTGAAGTAAAAACACCAATACAAAACGGCGTCATGCGTACAAGACGAAGGCGGAAAGAGGGAGAAGACGTGAGCGACATCGACGTACACACAGACGGGCTGCAAGGAGTGAGCGGGCGAGCGAGTGACTTACGATGATCCTTCCGAGCTAGATATAGAGATGAGGCTGGTGGAGTAAACCTCGTGCGACCGCTGGAAGGACGTAGTAGCGGTCCCGGAGCGCTTGCGACGAGCGCCGATCCCGCCCTCTACGCGAACAACGCACCCCGCGGGCACAAAAACGTTCAATACTCGCCATGATATTTACACATTTATAGAAATCCTTAATATATTGCATTTTAATTAACATCTTCATTAACTTAATTAGATACATAAATAGATTAAATTTGTTTGCCAATTAGGAGTGGGTACAGCTACAGCTTCTCTGTTAGTCGGTCAACACAATTTTGATACTCGCCCGCTTTGAGGCCCGTACATTTACACTTAAAAGCTCTACATAGCCTTTGCGAAGCAACATTGCACATATAACTTTCGTAGTGGATGCTTGTATGCATGCTGTGTTTATTGCATAAAGGTACTTCTATACATTAGTAGATCGACGTAGATTAGGTTAACAGTACACTTATTACAAGATTATATACACCTAGGACAGATATTATTTACGTACTACTATAACAGCCGATGAAGTAAGTGAGCGGTAGAACTTTCTTAGTCATTTTTATCACAGTTAAAAAAAATGTACTTTTAATCAAAATAAGTTTATTTTTTAAGTAGAGAGAAAGCCTGTAGCCAGCATACCTGTGTGGCAGAGGTATTAAAAAAAGTCTAACTGCTGGAAAGTTAAGAATTTATTACTTTAGCTATGAATTGTCGATGGTTTCCGAGTCCAGAAAAAAAAACGCAAGACCTAATGCTAGATGTCCGTAGTCGTACTAAGGATGCAGATGCGTAAAAGTTTCTACGATGGGTACATAACTAATATCGCGTCGCGTAATACCGCCGGAACCCCGCACTATTGTGTCAATGTGTGGTGCGCGAGCGCAGCCAACCTTTCATCGTCGTTTTCGCTCGATGCGGAAGAGGCCCGTGTACCGCCTCGCATTTCCCCAGGCACCACTTCCTCGCTGCGTTGAACCGTAAACGAATTTTTCCCACGTTTACCGAAACCTAACCGTCTTTTTCTTCCTGTCGATCATTGTAATTTACTTAGAAATGTTAAATTATTTATCTGTTTTTATCAGAGCATGGTATTTGCGCTCCATACAATAGCGGAAAAAAGGACCACAGGGATTTTTGGCAACAGGTTGAAAGATCAGTAAAAGTTTGCATTAGATTACCTGTGGCAGAAAGTTGAGAAGTAGAGTTGCTTTTCTTTCCCATGCCAGGGCCGAAGAAATCTCTTGGTTCGGCTTTGAGAAGGGCGTCGTCACTTACAGGCTCTACTTCATTGGTTCCACCAAGTGCTGTATCGCTGAGACTGCCGTCTTAAAGATCATTTAACAGTTATTAGCTTTAAGATAGTTGTTATAAAATATTGAAAATACTGTAACTACCGATATATAAGTTATAGCGAAGTTATTTTTTTATGATGATAATAAACACTCATATTATCATTATCATCATATCAACCCATTACCGGCCTACTACAGGCACATGGCTACCGCAATGAGAAAGGGTTAAGGCCGTATGCGGCCCAATGCGGATTGGTGGACTCCACACACCTTTGAGAATATTATGTAGATCTCTCAGGCATGCAGGTTTCCTCATGATGTTTTCCTTCACCGTTGTAGCAAGTGATATTTTAATTGCTTAAAACGCACATAACTTAGAAAAGTTAGAGTTGGGATTCGAGCTCGGACCCCCGACAGTGAAGTCGAACTCCTACCCACTGGGCTGTCAACGCTTCTGACTCTTATTATATTCGTTAAACATTAATTAATCGTAATTTTTAGATTCTACATAATGTGAAATTTTTGGTAGTGTGGGAAAATATATTTACCTGCTTTTTCATCAGGAGGTACATCAGCATTGCTGAGACTGCGAGTAAACTGTCCGCGTCGAGATTCTCGCCTCTCGAGCGGCTGCTGTTGGCTGTGATTCCGCCCGTTCTCACGCCCTCCATAGTCATTGCTGCATTCAAGTTCAGGCGAATAGACGGTTTTGGTCCGTGTATCATTGGTTTTGGTAGTTGGAGAATTATGACGCTCCTCGTATGGCATGTTTGATGTTTTCGGTTTGTCAGCACGAGTGAAGTCAGCAGCAGCAGGCAGATACGTCGTCGCTTCGGTGGTGTTATGATGTGTGTCATCGGATGGCAAGTGCGGGGCGACGGATGTGAGCACACCACGGGGCGAGCCGAGGTTCGTGGGAGAAAGACCGACAGACAAAGAATTAGCCATTTTACTATACTCTTGGTCTACGTGATTGGTTGCAGCATAAAAAGGTGATTGAGAGTAAGCGTTGTTTATGTTAGGTGATAATGGATATTTAAATGTTCTATCTAAATTAGTTGGGTGAAAAACGGAATATTGGGGGTGATGTCCATTGCATGTTGGAGTTTTAGGAACTTTATTTACAGCCTGCCTTTTCCATGTGACTAGTTCTTGATCTCGATTTACATCTTTTTGCTTTAAATATTTTTTATTGTGCCTGGAAATGTACATTTTTTTAAACATAACTTCTTTTTCTCCTGGAGTTGACGGTTTTAAAAAGCTAGGAGGTGAAATATCGTAATACCTCGTAGACTTCTCGTTAAATCCAATTTCAGTATCTTCAAGCTCGTTATTAAATGTTTCAACATTATCATATCTTGCTTTTAAATCTAAAGATAATATATTTTTCCTATCTACATCTTCGGTAGATGAATAAGATTTATTCCTTTTTTTAGAATCTCGTTGTTTTTCAGTTTGCGGTTCCCTTCCATCTTTATCTAAACTATACTGTCTATCAAGTCTAATAATATGTATAGTGGTTTCTGCTATACTATCATCACTAGCATAGCCATGAAAATGATGGAAAGGTTCTTCCGTTTTATTATTTTTACGTTTATCATTAGCTTCATCAAAAAAGGATGTTTCCGGCAAAGTGTTTGTTTGAACTATTTTATGATTGCCTGTTTTTGATGTTTTAATTTGACGGGCGACTCTCGGATTATCTATTTGAAAGTAATGGTTGCAATTACCTTCATTACTGTATTTATAATAATTGGTCAATTGCGATTGTAATTTCCTTTTTGAACGATGCTTTTGACGTACTTTTGAAGGTTTACCTTTTGATGTATTTGTATAGTTTTCGATACTTTTTGAGTTTTTAGACTTTATGCTTTCGTAAATGTCATTTGCGATATAGAAATCATAGTCCTGTTCGGAACTTTCAGAATAGCTACTACTTTTTTCATAAGCGAGTAAGGGTGTGGACTCTTTAGGATAGGCACCAGCAGAACGACTGCGGGAGAGTATACGACGAAGACGGCGGGTGGGGTGTGCGAGATGTGTCGTTAAATTAGGGGATACAAAATTGGTGCAATGCGATTTGCAACTTTTAGTAAAAAAATCCCCATCCGCCGCCTCATTATAATAACATTCAAGGGCAGGGGCAAAGCTTTTGCAAAAGGAAGAAGTGCTGTAAACGGGAAGCGTTTGCATCCGGCTGTAAAGCATGGAATCAACCAATGATAAAAAGAATTTACATGCAGCTTTTTTATCATCACATACTATAATAAAATAACTAAGGGCAAGCTAAAATAAAGATAAAAATTATGTAGATGAAACCTTTGTTAAATGTGTCGTATTTTTTTGTTCTCAATTTTATTACAGAAATAACGTTATCCGTTAATCGTAAGCTCGACTTCAAGTTTTCAATTATTTAGATAGAATGAGTAAAAAAACTTTTCTTATTGAGATACGAGTATATAAGATAAGAAAGTTTAGAATAACACAAAAATAATTTTAATTTAGGAATTTGATACGTATGGTATTTTAATATCACCTTAGCATCCTCGTGGGACGTGGCCGTTCGGACTGCGTACTGAAAGCACTAGATGTGACGGAGGCGACGGACTCGAGGTCCGAGTCCGCAGCCGCCGCGTCGGGCGAGAGGCGGCGTCTCGGTGCCCAGCCTCCACCGCGCGCTGCCAATTCAGAGTCCGACAAACCCGCATAGTGCCTCTCCCACCCTAAGTAATTATTGACATTTTGTGTGAACAGTCCACATCCCATAGGATGGCTCTAATTTTGCGAACGTAGCGCCGTAATAGTCATGATGACAGTAACAAAGAATCGCTAAAATATTGCATTAATCTAATTATATATGATTCAGGAATATAATATAAAAAACGCAATTTTATTTATATTCTTAGTAAAATTGTTATTAATTTTCAATATCTAAAATCTAGCTATCCGTCATTACATGCGAGACGCCGAATTTAACCTTAAGACTTCACGTCTACATAAATATAGTACGTATATCAAGTATTTTATGATTTCAAACTATCGGTTGGTAAGGTTTTTATTCTCAATACCAAAATCAATAAATAATCTATAGCTATGGAACAAGGATCTACTAAAGTTCTAATTTGCCTATGACGTCACGAGTGCGGCAATGACACCCGGCGAGCGTTTTCGTGGGAATTTTTTTTTTAAAATGTAATATGCAATTTATATCAACAAAAACTTTAATTTCTTCAAATATAAGATCTTATATCTTATTTTCATAAGATATCAATAGATACTTCTATTGTTCAAATTAGTCATCATGCCTACTACTCGATCAGAAGTAAGGACTAGGTACGTATTTTCGGCGCTTGCGTTTGACACTTTGCGATCATAGTCATCAGACTTTTTTTTTAATTCAAAGATCTCTTTACTGCAATCTCAACTGTTGGTAAGTTAAAGTCAAAGTCAGTTAATTATTAGTCGCTAAATCAGTTTATTAAGTCGTGCCGCTGCATGTATTTGCCATCATCATTTGGTCATCAGAAACGATTTTATTATCACAAAAGCGACCAATACATGTGGTAACGAAAGACCTGGCGTTATTTAGCCTTGCACTGCAGATACAGATGAGAAAAATCGCCAGCCTCTAGTGCACCTTGCTTTAGGGGCGACCATCTCAATGAGGTTTATATTTTTTTAATATTTTTCAAGTAACTCATTTAGTATTAAATGTGTTAAAATAAAAGTTAAACGTAGACATAAGAGAAAAAAAAAACATCTAAAGAGCTCTTTGGCAAATATCAGGTCATGAGCGTAACTACTAACTAGGAAACACTTACGATTTTAGACCAAGAGTCACCATTTAAATGTGCTAAATCTAGTTCTATCAATTTTGTATACATACTTATTCCTTATTTATAATCAATTATATCTGGCTACGTCCATGTCTAGAGATGTGCATTCAAAATAACAGAACTGCAAAATTAAATTATTATGGGACCTAAGAGATTTTTCTTAATTGTTGAAATTAATATATAAAATCTAGAACATAATAAACATCTATATGCATAGTGCAAATCTAGTCCGCTAGGCGGCTAATTTATTAGCAAAGCAGTGTTTCTTGATCCAGTATTAAACAGACAGAACGACGGGTAGTTAAAGGTATGTTTTTTTTAAATATTAAACCTAACTTTTACGCAATTCCAATTATAAAAGTAGTTTTCAAATAAAAATGCATCTATCAACATCTATTAGTAAGTTACACCTACAAATATTCTTTCTGATATTAAATATCTGTTAGACTTATTTTAATTATTTTTTATTCCTCTACAAGTTAGTCCTTGATTGCAATCTCAGTTGATGGTAAGCGATGCAGTCTAAGATGGTAGCGGGCTTAACCTGTTAGGGAGAATGGTATATATTTACCATACCATACCCCTAACTCTACCGTACCGGAATGCTAAATCGCTTAGCCGAACGCCTTTGTGGGTAGGGTGGCACCAGTAAGGACCAGAAAGGACCAGAGTAAATTCGGAAACAATAAATTCCCAAATTGCCTCCGCCGGGAAACGAACCCGGGACCTCCAAGATAAAACCACTGAGCTTACTGCTGCGCCAGGGAGGTCGTCGAAACAACAGACATAGCGACACAGCGGCATTTGGTTTGACGCTTTGAATTTAAGATGATGTCTATTTGCAAGTGAAGGTATGGGTGTATTGACCTTGTGGCGTGCTGCGGTAGGTGAGTGTGGCGCCAATGTGGTGCGGGCCGATCCACTTACGTTCTTCAAGGTCCGCCGACACCTGCGCGCGCATCGCTCGCTGACCACTCTGCTGCACAAAGTTCATTATCAGCTGAGATGAGCAACTTTACATGACGACATTCACGCGGTGATAAGGGAAACTCAAAAACATCAATCAAAGCATATAGTACCTACTGCAGTAATCTAATTCAAATTCAAAATGCATTTACTTAAAGAAGGCGTAATATAAGCACTTTTGAAACGTCAAGTCTGTCTGTTTGTAGTGAGTCTACCACCGGTTCGGAAGGCAGATTCTACCGAGAAGAAGCCGGCGAGAAGCTAAGCAGTTGCTGTTTTCCAACATCAACAATTTACATTTTACATTTCAACATTCATTTTTTTATCTTGTGAAAGATGAAAGCGGAGCCGGATGCTTCCAAGCAACCTTGTCATACCAAATCCTATTTTAACCGGCTTCCTTCGAAACAGAGGATTTACAGAACGAAAGGTTTAGTTTTATTTATTTTATCGGGATACACCCACATTTTTTATCGAAGCTAGTAGTAGTAGCAAATTTTTTCGACCGTAAGCTACCTGTTGCCCATAGTATCAGTACATTGAGAACTTAATTTATTTAAAAATGTATTTACTTTTTAGTAATTATAAAATTGATGATCAAGGGTGGTTTTTTTGCTGATAAATATATTTTGTATGGAGAAAGTTTCTGTAAAAAGTGGACAGCTATGCATTTCATACATCGTAATCGGGAAAAAAAAGAGACAAAACACCAACATTCATGCAATGCTAAATACATAGAAGGAACACGAAGAAGTATAAAAATATATTCTGACTCCACGTTTATTGATTATTGGGTTGTTCCGTGTATTAAAATTATCTAAGTGATGTTATACCTACCTGGTGCGGTATTTGGGGAAGCTGTCGCTTCTTTGGACTAGTGGTGGGAGTGGCGGTGGCCGATCGCGACTGAAAACGCGGTGCGTACGCGTGCGTTGGTAATCGCGATGCATCGCCTCGATCTTCACACACTGAAAAGTTAAGTGTACTCTGCTTTTTGGCACTTTAGTGAGTTACCCTCAAGGACATAACAATTCCAAACTACTTCAATGATGTCACAACATCTATTAAATTCATAAATAAATACGGCGAAGTCAAATTTTGGTGGCATAATTTTTTGGTTTTAAATATCAAGAGTAGCTTAGTTTTTTTTTATAAATACTAGTAAAACTTAAAAAATTACTTCTGATATAATTTTCCAAAAAAATGCCACGAAAATACCTTACAGTACCGTTTGTACAGACAACACAACAGACAGACAAGAATTAAGATTTAATCAGGATACTAAATTTTAATTGCTTCATTCGGACATCGCAAATAACATACAAGTTAAGAAGTTAATATTGCAGGAATACCAAAATTTCAGATTAACTTACAAAGGTTGTAATTTTTAAGTAGAGTGGCATGCAGTTTTAAACATAGTGATATTATTGAAAATACGTTGCACCCATCAATGCCCACGGATGCATTGATGGATCCAACGTATCTCACAAATCGAGTGGTTAGCGTGCTTAGGTTGAGGACGAGGTCGGAAGATGCGTGAAACAAAAATGATAGGAAGGTAGAACAGTAAGTGGCAGTAAAGTGGTGATGAGCGCGAAACGTGCAAGTCGCGACGATGTGTTCCGTGCGGGGTCGGGGCCCACAGTCCATTGGCCCCATCCAACATCAGGCGTAAAAACACGTAAACATACCTACTTATGGAAGAACAATACCGCAAATATTTTAATTGTATTCATTGTAAATATTGAAATTATCAAAAATCCCGGTCAAGAAACAGAAACAGTTGTAATACTCTACCAGAAATATCTGCTTATGTCTGATTTATTGGAAATAATACATATGTATTAAGGTATAATTGATGTATTATATCTTAATATCTATGTATTTATTGCGTACTTATCTGATGGAACTAAAACTAGGACATAAACATTGTAACAATTTAAAGCTGTAAACACGTATATGGCGTAGATAATTTCTTTTAAGCTATAAGAATAGATAAACAGATACAATAATATTACATATATTATAACGATCATCGAGTATACAAGTAAATAATGTAGGTAAAATCACATGCAACACAGATATACATCAGTTAGGCCAAGAGCCTCATAAGTTTGTTATGAGAATTGTTTTTGATTTTTCACACACCTTGCGATAATCACAATTCATTGTATTGGCCAATTCTTGTACTTTAAAATAAAATTCAGTTTCCCTATGGAAAAAATTTTGAACAATGCCTGTAATGATCGCAAAGAAGGCTTCCGTATTATTTCGCAGTACAAGGTCTTGTTTTAGTGGCACTTCTTAATAAATGTAGCCATAACGTTGGAATAGGACGTTGGAATACTTATGCAGTTATTTTGTCACGCTCTGACATTTATAAGGGTTTGACGGTTGAAGTGTGACAAACCCCTGCTTAACTATTCCTTCGGTATGCCACTTTTATTAATGAGGGCCTGTATATGTAAGTGTTCATCAGACGTTGAGGCACTTATATGCAATCCAGACAAATGAAGGTTGTTTTAGTTAGTCGGTTGTGTTTTGTTGTGGTAACCTGTGTAGCGCGGGGCGGAGCCGGGTGGAGACAGCGAGCGGCGAGGCGACGCACTGCGTCCGCCGGCCGCAGACTGCGACCTCACTACGTATCCACTCTATTACCAAAGTACAACTAGATAAATATTATAACAATACCGCAATCCATACTAATGCATAAATACCTGTAAAAGTTTCTAACCTATGATCTATAGTAATTAGGTAATCAATACTTAAATTTACGATTAAAATTCAGGTACTATCGTAAGGTGCCGGTAGTAACCTTAAGGCCATTGTATCTGATAAAAATTCAGTTACTTACCTGAATTTTTTATTAGGTACTTCATTAAAACAAAATAGAAACTGAATAGTTAACGTTTGTCTGGCTCTGAGAGCAGAAGGCTCTGTTCCTCTATTTATTAGTTTATTTGTAATTGAAATGATTATTGTGGCTTATATTTCAAAAAATCTTTATACAATGAACGAAGTTAAATGACAGCCAGCTATTTCCATCGTTTTTTGATTCTTTTGGGTGAGTACAAGTTTGTTTAGGTATGATTAGAAACCAAATTTTATTAAATTTTTTAAGTTAGTATTTGTTGCGAAAATCATATATAACAATAGTTGCAAGAGATGCGCTCTAAATAAATTGCAGGCAGGCGGACTTAAAAATACGTGTAAAAACATCGTTAATTTTTGTATTTCGTAGTGGATTTTGAACAGAATTAGGGCCAGACATTTGCTATTCATGTGTTAACATTTACTTAGGTTTTGCTTGTTCTACTGATATAAAATGATAAAATTAATCCTCACCCGTTCCCTCGACATGCCAGCCGTTCTCACACGACCAGCTGGCGACATGTCTCGTCTACTGCAACGTGTTTCCTCAATCTATAAAATAAAATAATCATGTTTTCATAATATCTATGTACACACAGTAATTGTTTAAGAGTTAAGTAGTAGAAATTCTTCCCTTTCTGATCCTGATATAACACATAATCACTACACTATAGAATACCCGTTACCACCTTCCAATTCATCTATTACTATTTCAGGCTACAGCTTAAGATATTTCGATACCAAGAAAGTAAAGTCTGTTCTGTAGGTAGTAATATTTTTAGTTACTAATGTTACCCGCGTTTATTATGGTTTTTTTACAAATCCCGTGGAAAGCGTTTGTTTTCCTGGGATAATAAGTAGCCTATTTAGATAGGCTACTTCGACCTTTCAAATAAATCTATACCCAAAATAAAGTTAATTTGTTGCTTCGTCAGGGCGTAAAGAAGGGACAAACTACCTTAGCGAAATTGTAGGCATAAAAAATGCTTTGTTATTTTATTTCACTTCAAGTTAGCCCTTGACTGCAATCTTAACTGTTGGTCAGCGATGATGAAGTCTAAGATGGTAACGGGCTAACCTGTTAAGAATATGACAGTTATTTTAAACCCATACCCCTCTACGCGACATCGCAGCGGTACGTTAAATAGCTTAGTGACACGACTTTGTCGGTAGCCACAGCCGACAAATTTAGGCAGAAAAATTTATAAATAATAATTTATATAACAACTAGCTGACCCGCACAACTTCGTCTGCATCAAATCGGTTATTATCGGATTTAATATCTTTTAGCATTTCTATAACCGTCGTAACGTCTAAACGATAGGTCCAATTTGAATAATTTAATGAGGAATTTGCAGGCACATAATCAATTTGAACTATAAAACTATTTATTTAGATAAGGATCTGATAGGAACGATCTCCAACTTAAGATTGTACCCGTGTTTTGATTGACAAATTATAACAAAAATTTTTATTGTTATTGTGTCTTAACAATTAGACATTTAGCCTCCCGGACTTTTTTGTAGGTAATAATGATAACTTTATCCATGTCCATCCATCCATACATACACCCATCCATTCATACATCCATACTCGCAAACTTTCGCATTTATAATATAAGTAGGATGGTACGCATGCATTCGATCGTTGTCCCAGATGCCTTGCGACTCGCTGTTATCTATGATGAATTATGTCCTTTATCTCAGACAATATTTACCAAATCTTCATAAAAATTTCACAATACATGCTTGATAGTGTACAATTTCAAATAAAAAAAAGAATTATTGAATAAAAAAACAGCAACTACTGAGTTTCTTGCCGGCTATTCTAGGTAGAATCTGCTTTCCGAACCGGTGGTAGAGTCACTACAAACATACATACTTGACGTTTCAAAAGTGCTTATAAAGTAGGCCTAGGTGCTAGTGGGTAGTAAATTTAAAATCGGTTCAAATTTAACGGAGCTATAAAGTAAAATTGATAAAAAATTTCATCTCATTTCCCGGGAGAAGCTTAATGTTTAACGGTATAAAAAGTAGCCTATATGTTGACCCGGAATATCAGCTACCACTATATCAAATTTTATTTAAATCCTTTCAGTAGTTTTCACGTGATGCCAGACAGACAGACAGACAGACAGACAAAATCTGAATAAAAATCTGTTTTGGACTCAGAATCCATTATAAAGCATCCCCCGGTCAAAATTTTCAAAAAATATTAAATGTACAGAAATCTTCCAGTTACAGTTGTATTATAAGTAATTTGTTTTGCAAATCATCTAGATTTGCAATAACAAGCCACTTATTGATGAAAAGAATCTGTAATGCCGTTCTGGCTTCCGTTTTTCACACAACTTTGATAAACGCTGCGTTTTCCGGTGCGAGGTCGCCATCCCAGCACCTTGGGACCCCAACGCCCAGCGGTTCTCCGAGCTAAGTGCCCCGCCTATTGCCACTTTAGCTTCGCGACTCGTTAAGCTATGTCGGTAATTTTAGTTCTTCCACGGATCTCCTCATTTCTGATTGCAACACTCAACAGTATATTTAAAAAAGAGCTTACCTCATGCGGTGGTGGTGGGCTCGAACTAGATGCCAGGCTGGAGAGTGAGTGGTGCCTGCGTAGTTCGCACTCACTCGGGGTGTCCGAGTCAGAGAGACGAGACGTCGATGTGGATGGAGGTGATAAATGTTCGCCATCCACATCGTCGTCCCGGTACCGCTGTTGGAACAAAAAAAATCAAGTTAGTAGGTTAAAAAGCTTTTTATATGCTTATTTATAAGAATATTGTTCTAATCAGGTTGCTATTTTGATAATTTTAAATGACCGTCTAAGTTCTTTGTGGGATTCTTGCTAGAACAGGGCGCGTTTGGAAACGTCGTAGCTATAATTTTTAGTGTACGAATATGAATGTCCCCGTCACTACCATGTACACATTTTTCATGTAATGTACGCATCATAATTGCCATTTATGGGCCTACTTGAATAAAGATCTTTCGGAGAGAATCTGAGGTTGAAGACTGTTCTGTGACTTCATCATGTTCAAGCAATATTAACTATTACGTAACACACGATTCTGAATGCCTAGTCACTAAATTCTTCAGTTCTGAAAGACTATATAATGAGACCTTTATTTAAGATAAAGAAGAACTCACACTATATCCCGGTATTTCTTCGTGAGGTTTCAGTAAATACCAATTAGGTTCTTGATTCATCATAGCAGCATCGAGGTCCAGTAAGACTTCACCTAGGAAGTCATTAGGTCCGTAGCGATTTAAATCCCATACAGTGACCTGTGGTACAGTTTTTATAATTAAAATCATATAACTTTTTTGTATCTAAAATAAATTTTAAATTACTTTATAGTGTTCTCATATATTTTTTAGTTAACACACTTTTATTGGCCCGAGCTACAACGACATTAACCAATTGTCCATGTCGCCAGAATTTAAGCTATTGAGGGTAAGTAGGTTATGATTTTTTTAAATATGTAGATGTAGGGCTTTTGCGCAAACTGTATGTCGGAGCTACGTATAATTGTGTATAATTTTAATAGGACTTTTCGAGACTTTCCGAAGTTTTGAACTCTCGATAAATCGGAGATTAGATGCGTTGATAAAAAACAAGCATCTTTTTGAAAGCAAAATTTTAATTTTTTAATAGCGTGATTAGTTAAAATAAGTTAACAGAATAGTAGAGATCGTACCTCTAGAGTTCGTTTTTTGAGGTCAGAAATTCGAATGCCACAGTACACAAACGTTTGGTTCCATCTTGGTTCCAATGTATTCGCAAGTGTTTTAGTTCGGCGTTTGCTTTTCTCGCTCTTGTCTGGTAGTAAGAAGATTTTGGCATATGGACATCGAGGGGAGCCGTCAGACCTGGGGCTTAGACCCGTAGCTGATACAACGGTCACCAGCAGCTGGAGAGCCGGGATGTCGAAAAAAACTTTTAGCTGTTGAAGGAATAAAAAAAATATCGTTAAAATATGAATTATGACAATAATGAAAGGTTACCTGGAAGAGATAAGGCCGCCTTTTGTATACTGCTTCTGTGTTTTTTTATTTTAATTCTTCTTATGTATTTTTTTTGTGTGTAAAGAAAGAGTATAAATAAATAATAAATAAAACCAAGTAGATAAGGGAAGTAGGGTTACCACAATATTGATTTTGTTAAAATGAGTATGTCTTATAGATGATATGTATGCCCGTTTTCACTAAACCTAGGCATCGCCTAAATCAAATGCCTGAAGATTCAGGCAATGTCTATAGAAAAAAAACGTTTCATCAACTCTTAGGTGTGAACTATTGGTGAACTATGCCTATAATTCTCCTTAGATTAGTATTACTAATTTAGGCATTGCCTTTTTCGCCGTTGGTGCAAACGGGCAATAGAACGATAAGATGCCACCAGCTCTGGAATTCTTAAATTCAATTGTTTTCAATCTCATTAATCAGAATCGATTCAATAGAGGTGAGGAATATTGGAACATTCATACATACATACATAGATAAATGCTATTAAATACATAATTAATTAATTAATTAATTAATTTTTATCATGGACCAATTGACCCTTATTTGCTGTTACCTTGATTTATTTTTTAGTGTGTGAGATATGTTGTTATTATACTCTCATTCACGATACCTTCTGTTTTCATGTTATGGTGTTATTGTATATTTTCATATGCTGTGTTTACTTTTAAGAAAACATTACACTTAAATAGAATAGTTAAAATTTTAAAACCGGTTGTATTAGTGTAAGTGTTTGTAAGTAAACCTAATAAATAAAATAAATACAAAAAATAAATAAATAACCTTAAGAATACACAATTTTTATGACAAGATACTATGTGAAAAAAAAATCCGGGTAGTATAACAGGTGAACAAGCTATAAATATTAAGCTGTTTATATGGTGTTTGACAAAGTCAGAAACAGCAGAGAAACTCCGTACCCTTCCTTAACATGGGAGAGCGGGAGAGATTGAGAGCTTAAACCCTCCTCATTGGTCTTATGCTGGTTGGCAGCATACATTATTACGATAATAACCGGGACCGACGCACAACGGCTTCCCGTGCTCTGTGAAGTACGGGAAAAGGCATAGCCAATTTCCTAATTGTACAAGAATTTCTTGACAGACCAAAACAAAATCCATAGTCAAACGCGATAACCACTAGACCAACGCCACATAAAACTCGCACATATAATGGAAATCACACCTTATAAGGCTACAGTTAAATGCAGTAACTAGTGCTATAATATCAGTAAGGTTTCACCTGTATGCGGCCGGTTACGCTGACGTTGTGATGGTTTTGCCGCGCGGACCGGCGGCGTGCATGTATGTCTGGCGAGCCCGGTGACGTCACCAGCACACTAGGTTTCTCGCATCCACCCAAGATTTCGGTGTAAACCTCTAAAATCAGACACGGTTTCGCAATCAATGGCTATAATTCCATCGAGCGCGTTTATTATTACAATGGCAGAGCAATGAGCGTAGCAGTGGCGTAGCACTTGGCTACGAGTCTATAAATCTGCTATGCATATTAATTTGAAAGAAAAATTCATTGTAGCACCTTTGCACACTGCTATGCAGCATTTTTCGACCATTTGATGTAGCTTTTGACTGCATCATGACTTACTAGGTGATTTAGCAGTCAGAGGCTAAATTGATGTAAAATATAAAATGTTCTTCAAAAATGCTCGGTTAGTGACAACAAGGATACTCACAGCCGGTTTTTACCACTAAAACTATCGTTATTTTACAATCGATATGTCAGAGCTAAAGATTGCAATTACTTGATCTAGTTCCCCCTTCTTTTATGCACCGTCAAGTAGTTAGTAATTCCCCATCAATGTTCTCACAAACGTAGTGTTTTTCTTTTCGTTTCTAATTCGTACTGCAAAGATAGAATGCCTGTACGGGATATTGTTTTCTCGGTCACATATTATAAGAAGAGTGCATTCAGTTCAAGCATGCATATTATAGGCAAAGGAGCCCTTTGCCTTGAGCTGCATCATTACTTATTACATTTCTCTAACCAGGTTGCTCTTCTAATAATTTTAAATGCCATTGTGAGATGGTGATAACAAAAAAAAAACACCCGGCTAAGTTTGTTGTGGGCTTCTTCTTAGACCAGGACGCGTTTGGAACCCTCGTAGCTTTACTTTTAAGTTTACGAATGTGGATATCTTCATCATCTCACTATCGTGTAATTCTTATTTACGCATCAAAAGTGCCACCTATAGGCCTACTTGCATAAAGATATTTTTGACTTTGACTTTATTATCCTAGGTGTAATTGCGGCCAAGCTCTAGAAAAAAAAAAACCCCGCCTAGTGCAACTAAGTTTCCGTTCTATTCCGAAGGGCATACTCATCACTCGGCTCTAATGCTGGTTTGCAGTTTGCAACTTTTTTTTTCTAATGCTAATATAAATTTCTGTTAAGTCTATTGGCTTACGTTTATTAAAGGGGAGTGATTTTTTTGATTTTTTAAAAAAAAGTAAATAGAAACCAAACTTCAAGCAGTCTTTCAGAAAATTGTAGGATCCTTAGACGAACGGATGGATCCTACTGACAGTTTTGTCGGAACCCTCAGAAAGGTTATAATATTGCAATTGTTTACCTTTATGAGCTCTCCAAGACTGTGCCGGCGGGCGGGAAGATGCAAGCGGGCGTGACACCACCAGCTCAACGTGTGAATCGTGCTTGCTGTTGGCCACCACCGCTGCCACTTCCTCCGCACTGCGCCCTTGCAGCGGAACACCGTTCCATTGTAACACTTCGTCTCCTGTGACGAGAGATTGGTGAAATTATGACGTATTCATTTCGCATCATCTCCTAAACTATGTGTCCGGTTTATGGACTTGATAAAATAACTATTTTGTTGTACGGCTACGGATTAATAGTCTATGCCTAATAATGACGATTGCAAATCAGCTTTTCATTTTAAATATAATTTCGACATAAAATGCGTTATTGCGTCATTTTAATGAGATTAATATTTGGCCCTACCGATTTTTTAAAGATCTGCTATTTGTTTAATACCTAGTATTTACGCATGATGGTGCATTTAGTCAGCCCACGCGGATAAAGCAGCTAAGTAGAGTTATTATTATGGCTTGCTTCACAAATAGCATTATTTCAGGCTGAAATCTCATTTTAACTTAAATATAATAGAACCTATGTAGTTTATCATAGGTAAAACAATTTTATTTTGAAAATTTGTTGAACTAGTTTTTAAGTTTATCCCTAAAATTCTATCGTACAAAAAATTTAATTTTTATATAGATTTCATTAATAGAATCATTATCATCTTTTCCTTTAGAATATTAGCGTCAAATTGTTGGGCATATTCTTCTTCTCCCTTTGACGTATGAAGAGCTTAGACCATATTCATAATCGCTGTTTAATTTGAGGTGGTGATCTTCGACACATTCATCATAGGCATTTCGATTCAGCCATCGGAACAGTTATATGGGCCGAACTAATTTCATACAAGATATATGCATTACAGAATTATAAGCCCCTTACCTATTCTTAGCTGCCCTTCTAAGTCCGCAATGGATCCTTTCTTGACCTTCTCAACTATGGCACCACGCGTTCCGTCCGGTAGCATTTTCGCTCCGACGACCTTCAGACCGAGAATCGCAGCTGAGGAGTGGGAGCTGCCTTCTACCACACTCTTGCGCAGAACCATGTGCCCAATCATACGCGTACCATCAGTTGAAACTTGCCAGTTCAGTGGAAACTGTTAGCAACGATATACGCTTAAATATGGTCGATCATAAGGCTTAAATGTCACAAAATATCAGCAAGTTTGGCTAGAAGTGTGTCGCGATGACGAAAGTGCTCACTCAGTGGTACTAGGACGATTCATGCCTGCCAATGCAATCATGCTACAGCCAAACACAAATATGCCTAATTGTTAGCTCATACATATACCTACCTATTTCATTATTTTCATACAAATTCATCAAATCATATGTTACCATGTCGCTCTAATCTTTTTTATCTTAAGTGGATTAATATTGCATTTCATAACCAGTGAATTTGCATGTAGGTATATTTAAAATTTTAATGAGTGTTATATAGATAATATGTACTTATTTATGTGAGCTGTTAGGTTTTCGGTTCAAAAAAGCAAGCCAAGTGGAACCGTTAGTATGAAAATGTGCAATGATCATTATGTACCTTAGGGCAATCACCCCTGTTTGAGTCTTCACTGGAAGTAAAAGTGCTAGAGGTATCGATGCCCGAGTCTTTGGTGGCGGAGTCTTGGCTGGTCTGCCGCTCCGACTCCCAGCGCAAGGAGGCCCAGTCGTGCGGCGCGCCCGACGCGTCGCGACCGCCTCGAGGAAACGTCGCGGCACCTTCGTGCCCATCGAAGCGTACAGTTTTTTTTCTCCTCTCGGTGAACCGTCTGTTATCGGAGGAGTCTTCCCACAAATAGGCACTCTTATATACAGCACGGTCAAGACGCGGGCCCCCGTCCGGCACGTAGGGGCGCAAGTACGAGCCCTCCCCGTCGTCACGGGCGCGCCAGCGGCAATCCGTGACCGAGTCGAAACTACGGCCGCCCGCCGGTGCAGTTCTGGCGGCATCGAACGCCCCGCGCACCTCCGGCATGTACGAGGCCGGTGAATGATTAGTCAAATTGTAATAATTGTTGGCAGCCACGCTGGTGTTGCGCAGGTGCGAGTGCCGTAGAGAAGAACACGCTTCGAGTTGTCCTAAGAATGACAACGTATGAATAACAACGATCGACACGCTTCACTAGACCGCCCAACGACTTGCGAGCCCGTACGCGCCCGGAACCGGATACATTTAATAATTTGTATTCCAAATAAGAGGAAATCAATTTTTTTATTTATCGCGCGTAACTTTTAAGATTCGATAGAAAGTAAACCGATCCTATTTTACGAAATTCTGGGTTTCTGGTTCTCTAAACATCTTTAATAGTCTATCAGTCAACAGTTCAGCCTCAAAACAAATAAATCGCAATTAAAGCGGTGATCACGCGCAAGCGGAAAGAATGTGTGTTCAACTTACTCGTTAGTATTGTAATACTAAAAAAACCGTAACTGTACATAAAACGCGGTCATAAAGAGGTATCAATTAAGTCCCGATGATACACTTCTTTTCGCCCAAACATGCATTGCTTGAACCACTACTATTAGATATAGAGTGCTTTGTAATAATTTTAGGAAAATATTTTGTAAAAGTAATAAATGGATAAATTTATTAACAGTTGAAACTGTGTGACAATTTTTCTCTCATACATGATGTGATTTTAATTAATAGATATGAGAAATTATTTCAAAAGATGAAACATTTTAATTGTGCTGGAGAAAGAAGCAAACCTAGCATTTAAATGAATTCGAGATTAGGTATAAAAAATGTTATCGTCCACAAAACAAGCATTCTTTTTGCAAAATGTAATGGAATCTTTATCGAGATCAAAATATTAACTGGTTCAAGCAATAAAATGGCAGAGGTACATAATGTTGCTTTGGAATCGAATAAAAATATGTGTTTTAACTTAGAGACTATCAGAATATGGTAATTTAGAAAAATACGCAAAGAATTTAGAACCTCCTTATTTTCAGGAAATTGGTTAAAAATCATAACACACATGTACGTCTGCCTGGATATGATGATGATGACTATGTCTCAAATATACGAAGAAGTATAGAAATTCGATAAACAGCGATCAAATATTGTCGATCAGAAAAGATTTTACAAAACGAACAATAACAATTAAACAATATACTGAAACATCAACAAAATTAGCTTAGTTACAACGCATCATTCCCCTGAAATACGCCCTCTCACCGATAAGAACTTTTTCATTTTCTCATCTAACATCGCTTGTCGTTGGTTTCTGGTAGTTCCGGAAGCTCTCCTATCTCTAGCAATACCTGCGAACAGTGCATGGCGAGATGAGGGTCGGTTCGCGACGCGGTGCAGAAGCGATGCGGCGCGATGCGACGCGGTACCGGGCGCATAGCAAAGGCGCGCGAGACGCTCGCGGCATATAAAATTTACTTTCAAAGCAAATTTGTATTTTATAATTGAAGACAATTTATTAGGTAAATATAACACGGTTCATTTTTGGGTACACACATCAAGTAGATGCTTTTATCTGAAAAAAGGTATATGTTTATAGAAAAGAACAAGAAAAATTTTTTTTTTTAAGTTTTGGAGTGATGAAGATTCAGGATACTTACATAATAACTTTTCGGTCACATATACTACATGAACGTAGATGACAATAAACATAAAGAATGTATATGTACCTATGGATAAGTTTAGGTGCTCTAGATTTAAAGTGATGACTAGCTTATATATTTCTGTTAATTTAAATTACCCTGGTACTAACTAAACGCTACAGAATTAACAAAAGAATACTTCTATACCTCGCACGGAACACCTTAACTTTATCGCTGCAAGATGTTGAGGGTTAATATATGAAGTAAAGTTTTAATCAGATTTTTTATGAGTATCGACTTTATATAGCCAGGTTTATGTAAAACGTTATATTGCGTGTTGTATAGTGTTGCTGTCGTGTAAGGTGACAAATAAAAGTTGCTCGGAAGAAAAGGATCAGTGACGACACGTGAGGGAGTGGAGACGGGCGCCGGGAGAGCGTGCTGACTTACCACGGTCGCGGTACTCGTCGTTCTCGTCGGAGACGCACTCGGGCACCTCGTCGTCGGACGAGGAAGAGCGCGGTGGAAGCGGCGGGTGCGCACCGGGCACGTGCGGCAATGGCAGCAGCTGTGCGTGCGGCCCGACGGGAGGCAAGCCCGTATCCTCCACCCCGTACGCTGCTTTTTGTCTCGGATGCACGAGGTGAGGATGAGTTCGGGCCAGCCCTTCCAACTCCCCATAACATCGTGCTTCCTGCTGACTGTACTGCCGCCGCAAGGCACTCCCCGATCTTTGCAAGGGTAGGTTCTCCTTTTCTGCGGCGCTGTGTGCCCTCTCTAATTTCGGCCTTTTATCTAAAGAAGTGTCCCCCTGAGGAGGTAAACCTCTCAAATCGGACTCCATTTGCCATAGCATTGAATCTTGACCGGCGCTTTTGTGTATCCATTGGCCGGTTTTTGACAACAGTTCTTGTTTTTTTCGACAGAGTATGCAAACCCATATAACCTGTAAGTTATTATTACCTTAAATATCCTTGCAGCTAAATTTAACAGGAAATGCCTAATATGATCGGAGTGTGAAAGAATCGTTTATTATGCTTAATAAAGTGCGTGATTGTTAAGGATTAAGTAGTGTGAGTGGATCCAGGAAATTGCATCGTACCTTTTGTTCCGTATAACCACGTTGTTCATTAAAGTACTAATGAATCGCTATCAAAACATGCATAGGACTGTTAGGAACTATACCTATTTTAGTAAATTAAGATAGAAACATTGATTTTGGTGCAGTACAGAGGTACAGTTGTGCTCTCTAGGAATTATCTTTGAAGCCTTTGCGAGAGATGTGTGAGGTAGCAAAGGTAAGCGTTGAAGAAAGCTCTAAAGATGTTCCGAGATTTGAGAAGTTTTTGATTACCTTATTGGATCTTAAAGTGACCTTTCCTCCGCACCTAGCGCAACACCTCACCCTGCAGTAGTGGCAGGAGTGACCCACTCCGTCTGCGAACTTGGTCTTCAGGCAGATGTGGCAGGTGGCAGCTAACTCTACTCCGGCTGCTCGGTGCATTTCGTTTCTGGTACGAATAGTCTGCTCGAGTACCGCTACTTCGTCTTGTTTACGTCTGCCATTAGAAATATTATTCTAGTGTCAATATTATACTTACCTACTTGCTTTGTATTATGTGCTTATAACCTTGGATGGACTGACTCGTTATTCTTTTGTTAGGTATGTGTTCAAATTTCAGTACCAGCTCGGTGTTCAGATATGCCCACCCTTTGGTCTCAGTTATTGTCACTAACATGTGAAAATAATCTTTATAGGCCACCAATCTGCATTGGAGCAGCGTGTTGCTTAATACCTGCTAAAGACTTGTTATTCTTAAGTATAAAACTAATTAAGCTTTGTAACATAAGAACGTTAACTATAGTTGGTTGTGCCCTATCACATCTCCCAGAAACTTTCTATATGACGGCCGAGTGGCGCAGTGGGCAGCGACCCTGCTTTTTGAGTCCAAGGGTTCGATTCCCACAGCTGGAAAATGTTTGTGTGATGAACATGATGTTTTTCAGTTTCTGGGTGTTTATCTATATGTAATATAATACACATAAATATTTATAATATACATTATGTGTATTATATTCATTAAAAAATATTCATCGGCTATCTTAGTACCCATAACACAAGCTACGCTTACTTTGGGGTTAGATGGCGATGTGTGTATTGTCGTAGTATATTTATTTATTTATATCATGTAATAAGAGTTTTTGTAGGACTGATAGCTTCCGAGTGCAAAATTCAACAAAACTTTCCAATAGCAGTAAAATCCCATTTTACAAATGCTTAGAACTTTTATCAAGCAAATGAGGTATACGCGCTTAAAGTTATATCTACTTATTCAGAATAATATAGCGGTTTATTGCTGGATTGTTGTGTTTTAAATATTATAAAACTTGGCAAAGGCATAGAGTTGCGAGCATGTGGTATGTAGTGACTAATAAAATTCTTATAATGCATAATATATTAAACAGTCTGATCATGAACGAAGTTCATATCTCGATTCTGAAATTCGATGTTATCGGGGATATAAGATTAGGTGGGTTGCCTACTACGCTAGCCTCGATTACTCTGCTTCGGCCTTCACAGCGTGTTTAGTCTAAATAGTAAGGCCTTCATAAGCTTTCAGAGAATATATTATCTACAAGGCTAAGGATAATCTAAGATACGAAATACTGAATAGGTAAAAGCTCCATCGCGCCAGGATATCGTAAAGCTGATTAGTGATTGGCGGTCGCAGATTACGAGATGAGCAGCAAGAGTCGTAAAGCTGACTGCACATTACGAGACGCGCCGCAATGGTGCATGACTAAAGATGAATTCGAAGACAGTGGGCTAACCTGTTAGCGTCAAGGGGTATATTTAACTCATACCCCTAACTGGCTGCTGAGAACAGCAACATCAACAAGGTTGGTAACTAGCCACGGTTAAAGACAAGATCAGCAGACTAGACCTCAAAAAGTGCAAAAATGATAAATTCCTAAATTGCTCTGCCTCAGTACTGGTGGTTACCCAAAATGGTGCTCGAGTGTCGATTGGAAGGGTACAACGATTATTATCACGTGATCGAGTTAACATCTGGGAGCTACAGCATACGGTCGGTTCGAGGAAGGGGTGTAAAACAACTGTAATTTCCTAAATCAGGATTGGAACTAAAAAATTTTTGCTTTTATAAAAACCCAATTACTATCAATCGACCAAGAAATCTGACCCAGGACTCGTGAAGTAGAACATGCTGACCACTAGACCAATGATACAGTTCCAACTCCTTGCTGACGTAATTTGCATTGTCCTTTGTAAAAAATACGTTGCTTTAGCCGCTTGTATTACGGTTCTTTTTGTAATGTGCATCAACTGGAAATTCTTGGTCGGAATTCAATCTAGAGTCTAGACCTAAGTCTAGACTTCATTAAGACTCTCCTGCAGTACTCTTTTTTTGTTTTCGAAGCGGATCTTATGTCAAGCTTTGTCTCATGTTACATGCTGTGCTATTGCACAGCATAGCAATATGCCATGGAAGCCCTATACTTATTTTTTCTACCTTACTACGTGAAAAATAATCATTTTATTACTTAAAGTATGCTTTAGAATTAGAGAAAAAAATAAGATAAATATATATTTTTATGATTTATAAATATGATTTATATATTTGTAACATACTTTATTATAAAAAGTAATTAAAATATTGTTCACCTAATAAGTACAGTACGAAAAAATTTACATAACGTTGAGTCTGCTATAAAATAACCGCACATAGTGAAGGTAGAGCTACGTAGACCAACTTACGTATAAAATAGGAACAATTATTGGGATACTCAAATGAGTGACTATATTCTCATTCGTCAAAAGCCTACTATTAAATAATTATTAGGTAAATTGTTATTGTTTTAGTCGCTTGTTTGTTCGCGTTTGTCTCGTATGTAGAATTATCAACTATCTCAGCACACAAATTTATTAAGATCGGTTTAGAGGTGTGGACAGACGTATTCACTATATAATTCACTGACTTTTTTAAATCATATAATCATTTTTATGTGTGCACGGCTGTAAAATTTCTGCCGAATAGCGAATCCGTCTAATCACGAATCTGACGGACACATCTGTCCAATACTGAATAAAGGATTTTTTTGCCCCCTTAGAAGAACTTTCTAGTCAACTTCTAGAGCCTCTGAGCCTCTGAGCTAGACTTAAAAAATCACTTGTTGACGGTTGACGGTATGGCCGAGATTCGTCAACTTAAGTTATGAACTGTGTAATGATTTTAACAAACCATTCGCCACGAAACGGAGGTAAGTTGGGACTCCCCCCTCTTAAGAGGGTATACTCGAACAAAAAACCACGTCGGCATGTTTGCGGTGGCGTATTTAAAGATTTAGCTCCCTGGGCGGCCCTATAAATTAAAATTAAAAAAATAATAATATGCAACAGTGTTTTGTTATGAATGTTGGTGAATGAAGAAACTAAACAATCATTTCTACAATACAAGAACTGCTGTTGCCGTTCGCTGTACTTTTCGCTATTACTGTATCCCTATTTCTCCACTAATATATCTATAATTCTATCCCATAGGATCTATGCATTTTCCGGGATAAAAACTACATTCACTCCAAGATCTTTTGCCATCCCAGGGTCCCCAGGCTATGTCCCTTTTGGCCCTAGGGTAAATATGCCTATGCATGTTTGCTTTGTTAGTCGCCCAGGGAACCGAACCGTGGCCCTATCACCGAGTGCGCTATAGCCTAATGGTGGTAGAGTCACTACAAACAGACAGACCTGGCGTTCCAAATTGCTTATAGAGTAAGCCTGCTTGAAATAAATTAATTCTAAACTTTATTGTTGTAAATTTTAAAGTAAAAATCTCTGTTTGTCTTTAAACTTTTCAGACCTAAATTAAACAGACCATTGGAAAATGTGGCAAGAAGATAATAGATTAAATTCCTTGTATCTATAGCTTTTTCCTTCTACGATTTCAATTGCCTGGTAGAGATCGCTATGTAGCAATAAGGCCTCCAAATTGTATTGTATCAAAGTTGCTCTATGTACTCTGGATTTCTTTTATATTTCTTTCTGTGGTGTACAATAAAAGTAAATTAATTAATTCACTAATTTATTCATTGCGAAAACTCATTGAGGCATCTGAGAAACTTTTTATCCCGGATAACAGACTCCCGTCTCATAAAAAAGAGCTGGACGAAGCTAGTTGCTAAATAAGGTAGTATGAAGAAACATTGAAACTTGGTGCAAAAAAAATCCCAAGTTCCCAAGTTATTATTATTTATAGGTCAAACACACCGAAGTGATATTTATACTTGCGAAATTTGCGCACAAAATCGATTACAACGCGCGTGCGAAACAGCAGACATAACTATGTTTGATACTAAAATACTTTAGATTACTCACAAATGAATTCCATTCAAGTAAAAACTGCTATAACTAGGTAAATTGTTAAGTATGGCGGTTGGTTTGTGGGTAAAACCAGCATAATCATCTCTTGGGTCATGTGCATATCAAATTTCAGAGGGTTTTAACATAGGGGTTTACAAAATAAGTAAAAACTTAAAAAAAAATACATTGTTTTCCGAATGATAATTCCCTTTCGTAACTTCATACCTAACGCAAACAATAAGAAAATTGAAGTCTATTTGAAAAAAAAACACTGTGTCATCACCTTCACTAGGAAATATCGGAAAGGTACGAATTTGAATGCACCCTACCTATCTATAACAGTATCTTTAGGGCGATTAATGTTATCAGGTTGTACCAACTTGGCCGTGTATCCTTACTATATATGCGAAAGTTTGTGTGTTTGTTTTTCCTTCGATTACGGGGTACTACACAACAGGGTAGATTGACGTGTTTTTCGGTGTAAAAATAATTTATACGCCGAAAAGTTAGGGTTTACTTTTTATCCCGGAAAACGAACGGTTGGGATATGTAGAGCGCTTGCAATTCTATTATTTGGAAATGTTTGCAACGTGAAATGTTTGGAGGGGTTTTTACGAGTTGTAACGATTTTGTATCTTTGAAATAATATACCAAAATGATAGTTGGTTTTATTTAGAAATCGGAATGTACTTTGCAAGTAGTATCTTTACCCTTCATGCAGTATCTTTAGCATTTTTAACTTGTTTGTTTGTTCGAAATCATTATTGCAAACACAATTAAAGATACAAAAGAGAAATAAATAAAAGTAAGAAGCTTAACTATTCATATTTTAGCGTGCAAAGGCAATCGTATCGCTAAAGCAATCTCTCCCAGACAACCTTTGGCGTGAAGATATCCGATAGAACGGGTTGGTGCGCCAAGAACTTTCTAATATTGGATAATACTAAAATAAATAACATGGGGTAAATCCATACATATATAATTGTATATCATACATATTTATTTAGATAATTCGATTATATACAACATAGGTACTAAAAAGTTACATGGCTTAGTAATATTCTTTCAAACCATTTTTTTGTATTATTAGGTTGGTTAAGTTGGTATAAATATATGTATATATATATATATATATATATATATATAATAAAATGGTAATTAATTTGTTTCAGGATTCATAAAATTTCATCCCTAAAGAGGTTTAATTATTAAAAAATAGCCTAATTCTTGAGGAATCTTATAGGCTGCTATGAATAGTTAGGATCCGAGCAAAGTTAGAAAGTACAAAAGCAAAGAACTATAAGCAAAACCGTGATAAATAAAGTAAATAAAAATTTTTGAGGCTTCTTAAAAAATCAAATTCCTAACTTTCACAATCCAAAGCATTTAAGAATGAAACCCAAACACCATTAGAAGTATTTGTTTGACAAATGAAACCATACGCTAGCCTTAAAATGAATACGAATGTCTTATACAATCGCACCTCTTATTAGATTTAAAGTTAAACATTTCTGTGCTATTGTAGAGTTGCAGAGATTATGTGAGTACATACATATTATTATTCCGCCTATGTACACCATAATAAGTCTCATGTAGGTACCTAATAAAACATATTTAACACGGTTGAATCTGCGCATTACATGATTTCTGAAAATTATTATTGGATGAAGCATTGTTATCGACTGACCAAACAGCAATTTGCCGCACTGCAACGGAATTTATACAAAATCCTCATCTACAAATAACAGGTGCCTTTTGCCATTAAAATATTCGTGTTGTATGGATATAGAATAAAAAATAACAGATTTTGGTTTGAGAAAAATATAGTTGGGAGATGATTTTTTTAGTTTTAAAACGTAAAAATGTAGCATATGACAAGAACTTAATTTAAACAATAAACTATATTCATGATAGGTACGTGAAAAAAATACCTACACCATTTAAGTGAAGGCAAATAAAAATCCATTAAAGACATTTGAATCTTATCCTATTAAAAATTGCATCAATCATTTTGTCAGTAAAAACAACTAAAATTCAAAAAACTGTCGTGGTATTTGAACCTCAGGAACGTATAGAAATTATTCGAAGGTAGCTTTATACTTTTAGACAAAAAAAAGCCCGAAGTCGAAAGTGTTCGGTTTAATTATTTATTAATTATCCAACAGCGAATAATTATATTCCACATAGCTAAACCGAACTCGATGATTTTTCGTAATAGATAGGTCGGTTCTAGAGGTAGACGATGAGGACGGACGACTCGAAATCATAAGTAAAAACTAGCACCTACGGCTTTATAAAAATGCTATATTGTATATATCCATGTAATAACTCTACTTTGTTCGTGGTTTTGATAAATGCGAATACAAAGCGCCCACAGGCTTGCAAATTTACTAGGTACAGTGTTATGCAGGTCTGAAAGTAGGTCACTAAAATATCTTACTGCATCCACGCTGAACGCTCCCGCAAGCGAAGCGTCTACTTAACGTCAATAACTAAGTAGAACCTAGTGCAAATGTTCCGCGCCAAGTAATATGGACCTATCTTATATGCCAATAGAACCCGGTTCCGCTAGGTACTCGTACCCATTTCAGTACTTGACGAAAAATATACTTATGTAGATACAACAGATCGATTTATTTATCATGACTCGTATTACATAGAAGGATGGTTAGATAAATAACATTAGGAATATTAATTTCAAAGGCCAAATGATTTTGCAACTATTTGTAATCTAATTATGTACATTAGTTAGATTCATATTTTTCAGTATTGCAGCCTTCTGTCTCGCAGATTATTGAAACAAAATATATGATCTTGTTTTACATATTATATCAAATTCAATTTATGCATATTAATTGAAATAGTGTGCTAAGAAGTATCTAGAGGTAATCTCGCTTTATACATACGTAATCACGACTTTGAGATCGCGCAGATGACACTGAACTCACGTCGATATCAATACTGTAGTTATAAATATTCAGAACTTATTTAAGTGCACTGTTTTTTCCTCTACAAAAAGTTACTTTGTTAGAAACGAAAGAGTATTATGAGCGTTTAAAAAACGTTATGATATATAATAAAAGCACATTCACAACATTGTCACATATGGTGCATTAGAGAAAGATGGCGAACGGGGATGGAGCGGGGTGGGAGTCAGTGGTGGCGGAGGCGGACGCGTGAGGAGTCGCCGAGTGGAGGGAGGGTCGGGGCACACCTCATAATCTCGTGCTCTCGCTGCTCCTCTTGTCGCTGGCGCATTATGACACCCTCGATGATGGCGCGCTCCTCCGGCGTGAGGTGCGACAGGTCCGGCATGTCGTCCATGGCGGGCGGCGAGCCGCGAGCGGTGCGCGGGCCCGCCGCGTTTTGCGGTGCTGTGCCGCGGCGCGACGTACAGCGCCACTCGCCCCGGAGGTTTATTTAATAATGCCGGGAGGGCCAATGGCGCGACACCTCACTGACGTCAGCACGACTATTGATCGCATGCTCTAAGCCAACATTAACGCGCCGCCGCGCCGCTTACTTACGCCCTTTCTGGTTCCGATGCGTGCGCATCACTCCCTCGCAGACCCTTAGTTCTATTTATATTTTTCTTGCAAGCTTAGGTAAACGAGACATTCAGCGAAGGTATCAATTGACTGGTAATTCTATTGAAACTATAATATGATAAGATTATAAGAGTTCGTTCAATCACAATCGAGCGGTGGTGGAACACATTCACCCGGTAGAAAGTTCACGTCATCGTTATGAAAGTATGTTTTTTGGCCGTCACCCCATGGATATTTCTTTGTGCGTATGCGCATGTACTCGTAATCGCGACATTCTGTCTTGTGTGGTATTGGGCAACCGCTGACGAGGAAAGCTTGAAAAAGAATAAGTGGTAAACATATGAAAAGTGAAATATACTTATATCTTTTTAAAGCTGTTTTAGGGTAATGAGGACGGCAGGGATTTGGAGGGATGTTAGAAGGGCGACATGTTCCAGGGGGTTGAATCTGGCAAGAAGCTCCCGGCACGCAGGGAGAGCACGAGCACGAGCTAGGTGAACGGCGAGGTGGACAGCATAAACTATACAACCTGATACAGTTCTTCCTTACCGTACCATATATCCTGCTTGAACTTTTTAACATATTAAATAAACCTTTGTGAGCTACTTATTTTTAAAATAATATAATCTGGTAATAACACTTAAAATTTTGGTTGACAGATTTTAATGTTTTCTTACAAAGATGTTTCTACTATTTGATTCGTTTGTAGTTTTATATTTTTCACAAATAAGGTTATATACCTTATATTGGTACTAAATAGTTATTTAGTAAAAAGTGCAAATGTGCAAAGTGTCAAGTTGATTTGCAGTGTTGCATCTGCTGGTTGTATCCATATCGGACAGGGCGTCTCCACGTTTAGGGTGCTAGGTTGGGTAACCTCCACGTTCGCCTGGGTGCCGTGGATCTCTTTTGATTCGTCCGACGGGAAGAGCAGCATTCATTTCGATGCACCCTGGAAACATCGGTTAATAATTTCTAATCAGGAATATGGTTAGCCGATGGCTAATGACCCGACGAAGTGTGAAGTGTGCGGCAACGGAGGGTGCAGTGAAAATGGCTGGCACCACTGGCCACTTTTACAGCACGCCTCTAACTAGCGTAACTGGGCTCGTAGTGTCCGAAGCGGAAGAAAACCGTTGGTAGAGTCGCGGTTAACGGTTATGTGCGAAAGCGTTCCTAAGGTTCCGTCGTCAAGCGGTGAGTAGGATGGGGCTTTTGTCTGTGTGATTCTGATATAAACAATGCGGCTCCCCGTAGGGCGGGGCATCCATGAGAATTTCTTGACGATAAAAATAGGCATCTCCACGGTTACCTCACGCTTCTCTTGTTGACAAGAACTCTGGCTTTAATAATCGGGACCAACTGAGGTCTTAGGCACGGACACAAAGTAAAGACAACGTAAATAATTATAATTTTTTACGTATATTGGTGATAAAAATATTCATCAGTCATCTTAGTACCCATTACACAAGCTTACTTCTAGAATTGTTGGCGATGTGCGTATTGTCGTAGTATTTATTTATTTAACGAACCAGTGCCTTGTGATGCCTTAACAAAGTGCATGCTTTCTATCTCATATGAGTCAGGGATTTAGTGCGTCCACCATCCTGTTCCAATATGGGTTCGTGGGCTTTAGCCCGATGCCTTAACGCACTACCTGATGCACTGGATTTTCCATGCCTATTTCTTAACTCTACGTTGGTAATAAAAAAAAATTAACTGCCTTAAAATTGAATCCCGCGCCAGGAACCGCACCCTAGTAATCGAAATGAAACATGCTAACCATTCGACTAACAAATCATTTGTTAATATTGAATAAGGGAAGTGTGGTCTCAGACTTAATTTGCGTGAAATTACATTTTGTCTGTTCGTTTGTCTGTCAGTTGTACTTAAAACATCTTAAATAAGGAATGTGGTAACTCTAAATGTGCAAATATTATGATAATCTAAACCCCAAATAGAGAAGTAAAATATTTAAGAGAGCCTCTCATACAAGCAGTGGGTTTAAGTTTAATATCTAAGCATCAGGGTCCAATTTTTTTTATATTACGTACAGGCAGCGTATCGAGAATCCATAGTTCAAATAACTTAATTTAATTGGAAATTGGAAATGGAACTGAAAGTGGCCTTAACTGCTGCACTAGCTATGCATGGCTCATTAATCTGTGCATACATCTTTGTAAGAAAAAAAAATGATAATTATGGATCAATAGTACCTATGTGAAATCGAAGATCTTACTCCTAGCACGGACATAAGAAATTGGGAGTGGAACTATGTATATCATATTTATCTCTAGTATTAGTTCACCGCAATCACAATTGGTGTTAGAGATTTAAGAGGGTTGGTGGGCTAACCTGCTTAAATTGTATGGGAGTTATAATAAACCCAAGCTCCTAAACGGTTTCTATGCGGCACCGTACCGGAAAGCACGTCCAACAAAGACGTGCGGTACAGTAGGGTGGTAACTTGCCACGACCAACGCCTTCCGCCAGAACAAATATTCAAAATAATAATCTGTTGCCGTCGTACAGTTTATTTGAAGACATACCTACCAAAAAATTACAAATTGAGGACGTAAAAAACGAGCCGAACGCTCGTTTTTCAAGTATTTGTAATTTTGCATTTCATTGCGGAGTTTTTCTTTTTTATTTTAATAAAGATATCGCTCTTAACTGAATTTACCGAATAAATTACATGTATATTGTTTCCGAAAAACATTTTCTACTCTTCACGAATTCTGGTGAAATCTTTCGTGCAACCTCCATCTACAAAGTTATGGCATTGTGGATAGAGGTTGTAAGGTCTGTGTTCTCATACAGATTTTGGTGTAGGGTTTGTGGTTCTTAGGTTGATTGTTACGTCTAGGTTGTAACCAATCTCATAATCTGTGTCGGTCATCACAGACTTCATAAAAATGGTTGGTACTTGTCATAACCATGCCAATTGTCAATTAGTATTTATAAATTAGTCGTGTTTGTACGTGTTTGTACTAACTCTGTGATAAACTTTGAGTGTTGATTCATAAATTCAAGGTGACTAAACTTTTCAAGTGTTATTATCCATACGGAACAACAGAAGAAGTCTTTAGATTGTACCTACTTTCAAGTTGGCAACTTTCAATAGTTTTACACGATACGAATAATAATCACCGGTTAATCTACATACCTTATCTATTTTTGATACCAAGAACAACTATAGTCGTAAAAATGTAATAGGCCCGTTTTGACATTTGTGCAAGACCATAGAATGTAACTTGGAACGAAACTGAAAGAAACAAAAAAATAAAAATCAATTACATACAGTGTTTTAAAAAATACGTAAATTTTTTTGGGACGTTAAATAATACGAAAGAATATATCGCGAGTATTCTTTTTGCGCTTACTTCATAGTAGCATGCAATTTATAATTGTTGCGAAACGTTCCGAAAACAGTTACGTTCTCAGTCTTTTTTTTTTTTATACTAGAGCTGTAACCATTTTTTTACTGAATATCGAAATTATATATTGTGTAGTTATTTTTACTGCAACGAATGAGCTTGGTTCTCAAAATGGGTTCTAAATAATGAGTCTGAGTTGATGTATCTGACCAAGCGGCACATGACTGAAGCGTCCCCGCGCGCACTGCGCAGTTTTTCGTTCCTCATCTTGTAAAGTTGACTGTGCGCTCGTTTAAGTTTGATATATATTGTTTACTTTTACGTTAACTATGGCTCTTCTATTTTGGACATTAATTTAAACATAGTGATTTGACTCGATTTTTGTGTTTGTTTTTATATAGTACTAACTCTGTTTCAACATGTTGAAAAGTGGACGTATAATCAACAGCCAGTTACGCGTATTGGTTGTGAAGTTAAAGGAATACTTTGAACGAACGAACACTTTACAATACATAATAATATCAATCCAGTACTGATACAAACTTGAATTGATTTATCGTGAGTATCGAGTACAGAGTCTTATGGTTCCATAACTAGTTACGTCGCGATGACAAATGTCAAAACGGGCCTATTATATTTTTACGACTATAATCGCCCATCAATGTGGATCCGCACTGCCTTCTGCATTTGTAACTATTAATTTCTATTACTCTTTGCAATTCATTTCGGTAAGACGTCTAAATATTATCGTGTCAACGTTACTTCGGAACCAAATGCCGGTTTTTTTTTGTTTATGTTGTGTTCTACGTTTTCTATAAAAGCCGGTCTGCCACCCAGTATGACATCATTCGCTCTGACTAAGCAGTAGTTGTTACACTTTGGCACGCTCATCGAAATTTTTACATAAATTTGTGAATTTCCCTTCAATTTAAACTTTCATTTACAGCTGTTCTTTACGCGTCAGTTCAGACAGTGAGCTCAAACATGGATTCAAAGGCTCTCTCCTCGTCCATTGCCCAGTTTTCAGCCAGATTTTGTAATGTAAGTTTCTAGATAGAAGAATACTGACCAGTTTAAGAATACTATGAGAATTCACCCATTACAATGGTGTCTTGGGTACCAAGGATGTCATGAGTCAACTTCTTAAAAGCAATAATTTTGTAAATCCATATCAGATATTGTAACACTAATGCTTAGTATTCTATAACACAAGCAAAGGTTTTAATTTTTTCAGTTTTGGTTTAAACTATCATAAAAATCATATTAGCTATAAAGTTTTAATTTATATCTTTAACTTTATACAACACTGTAACACCAAAATCAAAGGTTTTTAGTTTTAGTTTTATATTAATTTTAGGATTTGTTAATAATTTAACTTATTTTTTTAAACAATCTGTAATTTTTTAGGAACTAGACAAGACCAAGAATGTGGTGTCCTCACCTTTATCAGCAGAATTCGTTTTGGCCCTTGTTGCTTTAGGATCTGAGGGAGATGCTCATTCTGAACTTTTGACTGGACTCGGCATTCCTGATGATGATGCTGTAAGTACATATATCCCTACTAATATTATAAATGTGAATGTAAGTTTGTTTGTTACGCTTTCACACAAAAACTACTTAACCAATCCTCATAAAACTTTGTACACATATTCTTGGAAGTGTAAGAAGTAATATAGGATACTTTTAATCCCGACATTAAGCTCGGTTCCTTCGGGAGAGGGTATGAGTGTTTGACGATTTTACACCATAACTCCTACAAATTATAACCGATTTAAATAATTTTTTTTATACTATAGAGGTTATAATATGTGTTTAATTTTGCCGAAACTGTGGTTGGATATAGAGGACAGAACTCCTCTGCGGACAGCAGCAAACCCCTCATTTCAGGCTTAGCGATACTACATACTTTAATTTTTTTTAGACCTACAACTAAATTTAATGCCACATCAAAAACAAAATCAAACGCAGACGAAGTCGCGGGCAACAGCTAGTATTATATAAATTTGTATGAAAAGAATCCTATTATTAAACAATTTTTAACCTTGAACTAGGAATTTCGAAAAACAAGGCAATATAAAATCACCAAATGAGGATTATGGGACCAACTTGTAATGGAATTTAAAATTGTTTTAGATTCGTTTTGCATTTTCAACTGTATCTCAAAAACTGAAAGCAGTAAAAGGTGTTACTCTAAATGTTGCTAATAAAGTTTATGTAAAAGAGGGTGACTATGATTTGAACGAGCAGTTGAAGAATGATGCTATTAAAGTTTTCGATGCAGGTCTTGAGAAACTCAATTTTGATAATGGGGCTGCTGCAGCTAAACTTATCAACCAATGGGTGAGTTTTCGTTTAAATTAAATTACCTGTAAGTACTTAATGATATAAATTATTATGTCCTCTGTTTATCACAAACTTCTTACTTCAATTTATCATTTTCACATCTTCCTACAGTTTACTTTGCAGAGTAAAGTCAACAATGCCATTACATTACAGTACATTTTCTGTCTGTGTACCAGTTTTTTTTCAATACAGGTTGAAAGCAAAACCAATAACAAAATAAAGGAGCTTCTCACATCAGACTGCCTCAATGAGGATACACGACTTGTGCTGGTTAACGCACTTTACTTTAAGGTATTGCTATTTAACTTGTTATGTTAAGAAAAATATCTGACCAATTTTATTGAGATTTTTTTTAATAAAACTAAAAAAAAAATACAGAAAAATTAAGCATATGGTAAAACAGTCTATAATTCAATAATTGTTACTACGGGCAGTTTACTATTTTTATAGGTAATTTTATATTTTACAATTTCGATAATATTTTTAATGGCAATAGATTTGTAACAGTGATTATGCAGAATACAAATGATATTCTCATACGATTCCATTCAGTATTTATCTCTAATAAAATTATTACTGAATTATCACATAGTGAGGAAAACTGCATGCCTGAGAGTTTTCATAATATTCTCAAAGGTGTGTGAACCAATCCACATCTTTTTGTAAAGAGGATTTTTCTATAATTACTTCCATGTTTTAGGGGCAATGGAGTAAACAATTCGACCGCAACAACACTAGTGATCAGCCTTTCTATATCAATGAGGAAACCACTGTTGATGTTCCCATGATGTATAGAGAAGACGACTACTGGTATGGGGAAAGTCAGGAATTGGGAGTGCAGGTAAACTTCTTTATAATTGTTTTCAACTTTCTTTCCAAAGATCTACGCACTGTACATAAAAAGCAAGTAAGATGAATCTGACTGAGTTCTGCTCATGATATTAAAAACTAAAGTAAGTAAAGTTTTCGTAGCTAGTATCCACCTTGTTGCTTTTGTGACCTAAGAAATTTTATTCAATTTTAATAGTTTACTATACTAGACAGTCAGATTAGTTTTAATATTGGTAAACTAGAAAACCAACAATAGAGAAATTCTTGGTCTTTATAATTTGCAAGAATTTATTTACATGACAATCAAATTTTTAATTGTTCAGTTCTTTTCTACAACAACCGTAAGTTGGATGCACATTCAATCTTTTAAATTGATGAAAATCCAATATACTATGAAAATTAAGCTTAATTAGGGAAATTCCGTATGGTGTCATTTATAATTTCTTCAATCTTTACACTCCGCACCAAACAGATTTTCGGCAATGTACGCACATTTCGCTCCGACTGGAGCATCCTCGGGAGAGGTTGACTTTACAATGAGTAATTTAAATTATATTTTTTTTTTAATATATTGTATTTAATTGCATAGAGGCTACCGTTTGGCGAGTATCACAAAAATCTGTTCTTGAGTGGGTACTTATCAATATTGAGATCACTTATCGTGGGGAACCACGCCGTTTATTTCGTCTCGGCACAAGATAAAAATACGCGATAAAAATTCTCAAGCTTTTTTGTTGATAAATCTGGACTTGAAACTTTAATTCTAACGCTATAGATTCGAAACTTTGCTATCGGGTACAGCAGGTTTTAGAAATAGGCTAAAAATAATAAACAATTTGAGCGGTCTGGAATGCGTCAAATGGATTTCGTTCTCGGTAATGGTTTCTAAGCAAAACAAACTAATGTTTGCTTTTATTTTTGTATGTTATATTATTTAATAAACGTAAAATTATGTTGTAAAGGCTGTAGCTAGCGAATTCGGTATGTTTCTTCTGAATGCGAAAAGCGTGTAAACTCCACGCGCTAGTTAACGGCTCAGAATTTAAAAGCAACAGATAACAATTAATTTTTTTTTATTCCTGTTATTAGTTGAATATTTGTAAGTAATTTCAAGAAGTTCCATTAAAAAAAAAATAGTTTCTCATTTAATCTTCAACACTCAGTTGCATTCGAATTATTTCACACTAACTTTTTCCCGCCCAAGTGTTAACACTGTTAAACTCGTATTGGATTCTTACGTTCTATAAACTATCTTCAATAATTATAGAAAGTGTGGATTTTTATAAATTCGTAACGAATGAGGAACCTACTTGCATAATTTCATAAATGGAGATTCGTATTATTCCTTACATGCAAGCATGTTACTTTTTCCTATACTATCTAAAACGTTTATCAGGTTGACCCAAATAATTAATATCATAAAATACTTAGTTCAAATAACAAAACATATTGAATTACGGATCACCACTTTTAACCTACTTCAAAAAAGGGAAAGTATGTTGCGGTGAAGTAGGTAAGTAAAAATTCAGTTCATACCATAACAAGTTATAGGTGGAAACTTTTAAGTATATAAAGAACCTAAATTATTAACATTTCCTCACAAAAATAAATAAAGAGTGAAGCGTTGCGATTTTCGTAAAATTCATCCCTGAATAGGTGAAGCGATCATGTATGAGAGAGATTTGGTTAGGTTGTGGACGACTTATTATGATATCATTCCCGATTTCTCCGAGTTCTTTATTTATGAGCATTCAATACTATTGATCTTGCTAAAATTCAGCACAAAGATAGCTAGCGTACATGAGAATGATGTAGGCATCTTTCAGCCCGATAAATTATTTTAGTTCTACGGGAACTCTCCGTGGACGGAATTTTGGGCATCTAGCCAATCTTGTCATAAGTAAGTATAATAAATATGTAATGTAAACGTTAACTTTTGTTGGTTAAGTTGGTCATTGGATCGATACACTTATCGTTTACACTGTCTGTCTGATAACTATCGCCCTAATGATAACGTTATATAATAAAAACGAATGATTTTAACATACACTGCACACTTAATAACAGGGATTGAAAAATACAAAACTGACTACATTGTTCTATCATACTTATTATAATAGTTAGTGGCGTGCATACAGGGCATTAACTAAGCGATCAGATGATGATATAGAATGGAAAAATCTCCAGTTAATGTTAAAAACTTAAAAGGCTTTTAATAACTATTTTTTTCATTTTACATCATCAGTGCATACCCTGTATGCTTAGACTGAACTAAATTGACGGGTGTAAAAATAGTGCTACCTTTTTCCAAAATTAATGTAGTGAAAAGGATAACACTACTTTTAATGTGTCAATATTGTTCAGTTTAAGCGACGTGTGACAGCATGGTTGGTAAAATTGATAACTTCTTCACGAATTATGAAGATTGACCTGTTGTTGATCTCAGACTATCTTCATTAGATATCCACTAAATAGCCGTTGATATCGAAGAACAGCTAAATTTAGTACAGTTACATGTGTATCTACATAAATCAAAATCTTTGCACTACACTAAATTAGCAGGTTTTTTATAAATTCTGAACTTATGAAGTACCTATCATCTGAGTGTTGAAAACATCAATATGCAAAGGACGTCGCCATCGCTAGTTTTATGTGAACAAACACGCGGAAATAGTTTTTTTGAAATTCACTATGGTGAGTTTATACTTAAGTTAAGTTATAGGTATTCTTGCAGCTTATCGAACCGGTGCGTTTGTCGCTTCGTGTTTATACAGGATGTTTGGTGCATCGTGTGCCAAATCGAATCTGATGATTGGAGGGGTCTTTGGCTATCTCTTCAGCCCTCGTAAAAAAATCTTGCTCAAACGGTTTTTTTTATACTGATTTTAAATTGTTTTTTTAAAAATTGTAAAAATTCTACATTTAAATTTTAATAAAAAATAAAGTTGTTAAGTATTAATTAATTTTCTTTTTAATCTTTAATTTGTAACGTTTTACGCTTCTTTTGAAACTAGAATTACACGCCAGCAACATCTAGTTTTTGTTTTACAGCCCCGCAAAGTTTTTTTTACGTAAAAAAATAAGCTTGAACGTCAACTTTCGGTTTTAATAAAAAAAAAACTAAAAGTGATCATGTTCTTCCAATTTTTTTAAAACATCTCTGGACTGTCCCCTTTCTAATGGTGTGCAATATGCCATGAAAAGTAATTAGTAACATCACTAATTTTCAAATTTTCTAAACTTGGTCGCAATTTTCTAATATTCAACAGGTGAAAGAAAAACAAGGGTTTGCGTAAATAACACTCACAATTCACAAGGCAGATGACATTTTCTGTCTCTTTCATAAAGTTATACCTGCCTGATAACTTAAATGGCGATAATTATTTAGAGTTCCTGCAAAATGATCTGCCGGAATTATTGGCCGAGGTGCCCGTGTTTAATGAAGATGTGCCCATAGTATTTCAAAATGACGGCTGTCCCGCGCATTGGCGTTTAACTGTGAGGGAATACCTCGATAATGTGTTCCCCAATTCGTGGATTGGGCGCGATGGGCCTATTGCATGGCCTCCACGTTCCCCAGACTTAACTCCGTTAGATTTTTATGTCTGGGGACGTGCCAAAGAGCTAGTATACGCCACAGAAGTCCCAACGAGGGAGGTACTAATACAACGCATAGAAGCGGCCTTCGGTACAATTAAGAACGAAATACGGCTTCGGACTACAACTGTAACAATACGTCAAAGATGTCGGGCCTGCATTCGAAACAGGGGTGAACAATTTGAGCAGAATTTGTAAAAATTATGAAATAAATGTTTCAAATGCAATGTATTATTTTTATTTCAAGTAAAACCTACGAAATTTAAAAATTTTACCTGCTTGTGAGTTTTATTTACGCAAAAACTTGTTTTTCTTTCATCTGTTGAATATTAGAAAATTGTGACTAAGTTTAGAAAATTTGAAAATTAGTGATGTTACTAATTACTTTTCATGGCATATTGCACACCATTAGAAAGGGGACAGTCCAGAGATGTTTTAAAAAAATTGGAAGAACATGATCACTTTTAGTTTTTTTTTTATTAAAACCGAAAGTTGACGTTCAAGCTTATTTTTTTACGTAAAAAAAACTTTGCGGGGCTGTAAAACAAAAACTAGATGTTGCTGGCGTGTAATTCTAGTTTCAAAAGAAGCGTAAAACGTTACAAATTAAAGATTAAAAAGAAAATTAATTAATACTTAACAACTTTATTTTTTATTAAAATTTAAATGTAGAATTTTTACAATTTTTAAAAAAACAATTTAAAATCAGTATAAAAAAAACCGTTTGAGCAAGATTTTTTTACGAGGGCTGAAGAGATAGCCAAAGACCCCTCCAATCATCAGATTCGATTTGGCACACGATGCACCAAACATCCTGTATATGTAGGCATACAAGAAACAAGGCAAGAATTGTTCAAATATAAATTTAAAATTTAAACACTCCCAACGTATAATATAGTGTACATTATTCTATTAGTCCCTTAGATTTAATACCCATATTGAGGGAGTTGTGAAAACAAATAGAATTAGCCTAGCTTATACGATGACTGATAATTTTTAATCGGCATAATTTATATTTTTCAAATGTGTTTCGAAGTATTACAGTGCCAATAAAAAGGCTACTTTTTGACATTACGCTAAAACTGAGTAAATTGTACGTATCTTACAACTTCTTACGGTTTCCGAGAAAAAATGATTAAATACGTAGATAGAGCTATTTTTGCAGATGCAGGACAAGTCTTAACTTAGTTTTAGTATAACGTCAAAAAGTCTTCTTTTGTGCGGCAGAATTGTACACAGGAGTTTCTTAGATAACGTTGAGAACCCAATAAGTTTTGATGGATTTTCGGTTATTTCATTTAGCACCATGAAATTTGATGTTTTACCAATAAAAATTTATAAACACCGGTTCTTTTTGGGTGATAATTAACCATTGTTAATTTAAATAATATTTTGTCTCTAAATAGTGTATGCTTTTGGTAGTTTTATCCAATTTTTAGCCATTTTTTAGTTATAATATCTTACAAATCTTAGTGACGGCACCATTAGTTCCAAGCTGTTTAAGTTTAGGGTATCAGCTAGTTTTTATGAGTAACGCACATCCAATGCAATCTAAATAACCGCCGTGTGGTGACGGCAGATCAGAATACAGTTGTCACCTCTTCACCTCTTCCTACGGCCAGCAGCATCCTCTGAGTATTTCTACTGCTATCATCTACTGAGATTACGAACCTGCCAGCCCAGCGTGGTGATCATGGGCAAACCCTTCGGTTGGATTTGGAAGAGGCCTTTAGTGCGTTGGACAAAAGGCCACTCCCAAATCTATAGTGGAATGCAATCTAACATTGTTTCAGTTGCTCCGAATCTCATACGTCGGCAATGAAGCCAGCATGCTTATACTTTTGCCTAACGAGATCACCGGCTTGGACACGGTGCTAAAGAAGCTGGCCGAGGGCTACGACCTCTTGGCTGAACTGGACAAAATGTATAACACGAAGGTCCAAGTTAGCATTCCTAAGTTCAAGATTGAAACCGAAATCGACCTCGGTGAAGTTCTGCCAAAGGTATAACTTTTTGTCTTAATAGAATACTTTTTTGCAGATGACCGTGTTGCTGTTTATTTTCTTTATTTTTTTGACACTTAAATAGTACTTTAGCAGTAATCCGCCAATCAGATAGAAGAATAGAAGTGAGCAACGTTGTCATGCATGATTTGATCGAAACTAACGTAAACACGCAACGCACGCAGCGGAAGCTCTCAAAGAAAAAATAACCCTATTTTGGAACATTCTTTATTGGTGCTATGCTCCTATTGGTCTTAGTGTGATGATATATAGCCAATAGCCTTGCTTGATATATGGGCTATCAAAACTGAAAGATTTTTTTTCAAATCGGTCCATTAGTTACTGAGATCAACGCGTTCGAGTAAACAAACAAAATTCTTTACCTGATAGTTAGTGGAAAACCATAGCCTAGAAACAGAACAACATTTCGCAGGGCAGCCAAGGAACACGTCCTGCAACATGCTGTCTTGTGTCGGCGTAGGTGTTAAGCCTCGAGTGCTTTTAATAACCCCGGCACCCACGCCCTTCAGACCGGAACACAACATTGCAACATTGCTGCTTGGTGGCAGAAATAAGCGTGGTGTTATACCCTGTTACTACTTATATGTTTCAGTGATGACACGATCACTTTATTTATTAATTAATCATTGGAGGGACAGGGCTTTTTTTTTGTCGTGGTGGAAAAGCTTTATAGCTTCCTCCGACCCTTGGGCACGACGGAGGTAAAGTGGGACTCCTCCCTCTAAAAGGGTATGCCCAAACTAAAAACCAACACGGCATCTCCCTCTTGTTGGCTTTGTTAGTCGCCCGGGGAACCCGTTGTATACCTCTCTGTCGGGCGTGACATGGCCTGCTAGTTCATAGTATTTTGTCTAATATTCGTATAATAGTTATCCTATCGAGTGTAATAGAACCAAAAGGAAAATTTTCTTCTTACGCATAGAGTCAAAAATAAATATGTGAATAATGTTTTCCCAAACACATTTTTGTACATGTAAAGAATGTTATCTGTGGACCGATTAATATTACGCGAAAGCGACTCATTGCATTTTTCAAGATAAGATAATGGTAGACGTTAAGGATTTCGATAATTACTGAGTATTGATTGGTTGTTCATATTCTATTTATATAACAGTGAAGTATTTTTGCGCAGATAAACGTTTTTTAGGAATTTATGTTGCGATTGACTGAGCAATCCAACCTATCAAAACCATTGCCTATAAACAAAGCCACACATCGCCTATAACAGAGCAACACTTCGCAAGCATTCAAGGAACGCGTCCTAACAACTGACCCTGCACTATGTCCATCAACCTAAAGCGTAGGTGCTAAACCTTATGTGCCTGTAATTACACCAGCAGGGCTAGCACGGGCAAGAGAAAAAAATTATATCCCCCGAGTAATATAAGTATAATATAATTAACGTGTCCACCTGCTAACGCAAGGGAATATGGAATGGGAGAAGTTTATCCCCGGTTATTATTACACATGTATATTATTTAGATATTATTTCAACTTGTGCGCCAGTGCTTTGAGAGTGGATAAATCTGTGGGAGAAGAGAGGGATATAGTTTTCTCCTGCCCATGCTATCCGTGCTGCAGAGATAAACATGGAGGTATTATTCCCCGGACGAGCTCTGTAACAAAAAGCTAAACTATTACTAAAATTGGAAACAACAATTTTATTACCACGTTTATTACGACGCGGAGAGCTCGGAGCATTTCACTGTTATCAGAAATGAGGAGAGCCGTAGAAGGACTAGCTTAGTAAAGTTAGCTAGTAAAGTTATTTACATAGCGAAACCGTGCTTCGGACAGCGTCTTAAAATGTCGTTCCCAGTTATTATCGTCAACTTATGATAGTAGTCGTTGGAGCCACCCCGCTTTAGAGCAGCGTTGTAGGTCTTGTAATCTAATATCCTCTCAGTTACTATGACAGAAGTGGCCTTTTCCGAGCGGGATTTTTTAGGCTGAGCGAGGATTGTGAAGTTCGGAATCCTTAAAAACCATGTAAAAATTATTACAGCTCGGCATCAAATCGATCTTCAACCGTGGTAATTCTGGACTATCGAAGATTCTTAACAAGCCGGAGGAGATCTACGTGTCCAAGGCTGTACAGAAAGCCTTTATTGAAGTCAACGAGGAAGGCGCCGAGGCCACAGCGGCTACGGGTATGTTTTTTTTAAATAGTAGGTTTATACACATGTCCTGCAGGGTTTTAGGTAATATCATATAAAAACTCTGACCAGTAGTCATAATAAGGTTAGAGTAATGGGCCGGACATACTACATGTTGCTGAGTCGAACCAAATCGAGTTTTTCCGGTTAGACGCAACGTTATCAAATTTTGAAGATATTGGTGTACCACGATGTAATGAATACATCTGCTTTCCTTTTCGAGTGTACAGGCGTGATGTTAAGTTGTTTGATTGCGTAAACAATGCATGTTTACGCAATAGCAGCAATCGCGGTTCTTTGCTTTCTTCATCTAATCTATACAAGATTTAAATGGGACCATTTCGGGATAAAGCTCTTTCGAACAAAAAAAAACAAAAATTTTGAAAATCTGTCTATAAATGACGGGAGTTATGGCCCCAATTTACGAAAAGAAAAATAAATAATTGCCTAATAAAAAGTTGTGTGGTCAAAGTAACGGTGGGAGACTCTGCCGCGGCCAGTAGAATCAATCTTACCCAACTTGACGCACTGCCAAGAGATTTGGCGTACCTGTACGATGCCGCGTAGAAACTGAGGACTAGGGATTTATTAGGTTTCCTTTCAATCTCACAATGCATCGTGAAATAATGAGATCGCGGTCAAGCGCTAAATAGTAATCAAATAAAAACTACATACAATTGCGACCTCGCGCCATTTAAGTAGCAGCAGGTAAACGCAGCGTTGATAGGCCTCCGACGAGGTGGATGGATCTAGCCGCTGAATCCAAGCGACACAAGACCGTGGTATGTAGAATTCCCTCCAAAACCTATGTACAGCAGTGGTAAGTCTATTTGTTGACCTGAAATGGTGATGACAATATTTTTTTTTTCTTTGATGAAAAAAAGATGATGACAATAATTGTGAAGGACTGAAAACTTCCCCCTGTTATTAAAGTTAATTATTTTGTTTTTTGTAAGTATGTATCTGTCCGAATAACGACTACAGAGGTACGATATTGAATGCCTAAAATCCTGTATGATGGAATATGTTTGTTGATTTGCGCTTTTGGGGTGCATGCAAGGCTTGGGGTGTAACTTTTATCTTGTCATTTTTCATTATCATAACAATAAAGTTTGATTCATGATGAAAAATTGTTTCGTCAAAAAGTCATAACTGTTAACACGTCGTCCTGTGCTTATACATCGTTGTTTGCCTGAATTAGTAAATATCGTACAAATATTCATTCAATTATATCAATTCAGTTAATTATAAAGCTGTCTGTCAGCTGCAAGATATGGCAGTTTATAATATAACTAAATGTATATAAAATGATCATCACTATCGGCAATCATTGAACTCACGCGCGTTGATTTGTAATCATTTCTATTTTTATAATGTATTTTTTTTAATCTATATAAAACTAGTCAAGCATGATCCAATTAAAAGGCTTGACTACTTGTATACTACATGCTCTATTCTGTATGTTTAATTATAAAATTATTTTAAGTCATAACACATAATAGTATGTAGCTTTTACTGATTGAATAAAAAGTAATTTAATTTAAACGCATAAATATATCCAAAATTGGTTTAATTATCCTCACTGAAAAATGCCTTGCCTACGGAAGTGCTGAATTTTGCGAATGCAATAGGTGTCATCACTCATCTATTGATGCAAAGCCTAAAGACTAAAGGCCTATTCCAACAAAAGGGTTTGCCTATAAGCGCCACACTAACGGGTAGCACAAGATGCTGTTGCCCTTTTTCCATTATATTCCCTCAGTCGCCTCGTGGGAAGAGGAGGCGCGGTGACATCTGTATCGCGATTCTATTCTATGTATACCGAAAGTAGAGTAGTATTCTTAAACTCGAGGATTGATACACCATTCACATGCATGCTAATGCTTTCGCCTTTCTGCGTTTATCCGTAAATAGAAGATTATACAAGAAGTGCATAAAACAAGCCAATTGATTCAGGACATTTATCCAACCGAACCGAACTAACTAGTAGGATAATTTAAGCCGACGATAATACATGGATATTACGACTGTTTTGATCACTTTGCGTGACACTTTGATTATAAATATCTAGGTCAGAGATCTGCTCATACTGCCTAATCAGTGCTTTTTTTCATGCACCGTTTTCTGGCACTATACAAATATAATTACACAAGATTCTGGTTTATGCAATATGTAAGTTAGAATCAGTTAAAACTATTTTTAATTTGTTACCAAGATATAAGCTGTCTCATAAAATAAACGTAATTTATACTCAGCTATTGAATACTTATTTGTATACAATACCCTGAGATGGTTTCTTTTTTTAAAATATTAATTAATTTTCAGTCAACAATTATTACGGCTGACTAGCAAAAAATAGGATTAGGTATAGGATTTAGGATTTCTTGACTGAAAATCTATTTAAAAAATGAGCTACTAGTCATTATAGCAAGTTTCTAATTCTAGACGAAGAGAAGTTTGTGTTTTTGAAATATAATCAAAGTGGTTTCGAACTTTTTAGTTAAATTATTTCTTTTCAAGTCGCATAGAAATGTTCCTACGTGCTTAACGCTGTTGTTTATCTAAATGTATGGTATGTCTATATAATTAATTCGATTTCTCATTCTTATTAGAGGGGAGGTTTGTGGCCAGCTATAGGACAAAAGTCAGAGAATGATGATGATGTTTTTTTTTAACCTATCAGACAAGTTAGCCCATCACTGCAACGCCTTCTGGTGGTAGATGGCTTGGTATCTAGTCTTTCTTGAACCACGTCTTCCGTCGGGAATCCAGGACCCCCACTCAATGCTCATCGCGAACTAACCACACCAATATGTCAAATAAACATATAAAAAATAAGAATAATAGAGATATGGTTATATAAAACAATACTTAAAACATGTTCGGGGTATGGATGTTATGTTAAACTCATACTCATGATCGTTTTCTATATGCGCCGTCGAACGATAAAATCGCTTGGCGGCACGTCTTTGTCGGTAGAGTGGTAACTAGCCACGGCCAAAGCCTCTCACCAGACAAACCTATCAGAAAGTGGGTTGGAGTGGTTTTCCATATGGACATTGTTGGAATTGTTTGTGTTTCAGGAATGACCTTCATGGTATGTTCAGCTATAATGGACGAGCCCCCAGTACCGAGGTTCATCGCCGACCGGCCTTTCCTTGCAGCTATTGTAGCAGATAATACCGTCCATTTCACTGCTACATACCGCGGAAAATAGGTTTTAAGACCTACATTCAAGGACGTAAGAACATTTTTATGCGACTATGAACAAAGGAATTGAAAACACATTATTTTCATAACTTAAAAAAAATCATAATTTAAAAAACGTCGTCTTCGTTTCGTTACTGTCATTAGAAAATAACTTTCTTTGCAATTTATAGATAGATAGATAGAAAACACTTCATTGCACACAAAAAGAAACAGCTCATATGACAACTTAATAAAATAACAAATATTGCTATTGTAAATATATAGGACGTATAGCATACTTTTTTTAGTGTTCCCTGTTGACCCATCCATGGCTCTACAAATTTTGCTCGCAAATCTGAAGGTTTTGAATTATATTGATTATTAATTTCAGCATATAAATATCGTATTTATAAAAACCGTTGAAAGCTCAGTTCTTCTTATTGATGGTCTGCAGGACACGGGGCCGATAATGCGATCCGTTTTATTTTATGTATTAAAGCTTCAATGGTTTTTATTTTTTTAAACTATTAGTCGCGTGATATAAAATCAATATGTGCGATATATCAAACGTTTCTAAATTTATTATTCTATAATTGAACTAATAACAATATATTTATTTACAAGAATTATGGTAAATACAGATCTAGTTACATTGTAAACAGCTTAGTATATTCTACTAGTTGGTGTGTGAAAATCTTAAACTAAATTACAATTTTATAATGAAATTTATAAATTATTCAAAAGAATAGATCATTTGAATTTCATTTAAATTAGTCAATATATTAAGTAAATTAGATGTACGTTATTGTTTTTAAATAAATCTCCACACCGATCAAATTCATGGATAAAATTTCTAGCTAAGGCAACACGGACAGTTGACGTGTTGCTATGTTTAATAGTTGACTGACGTTATGGAGGGCCAAGAGAACAGCGGTTTAGCCACAGTATTGAACTCGGTTGTCATGAGTTTGAATCTCATTATTATAAAACAATAACCACAGGCACACCCACAGGTACAAACAAACCACAGGTATCTTGGAAAAAAACGCCCGAATTGCTTTAATTTTATATAAAAAATGTTCCCACGTCCTGAAGCGCTAGTGAAGTATATAATCATTATAAGTATTAAAATATTTACTATATCTTTCGGTATGCAATAAACCATTTTCTGAATGTGGGTGGCCCCATATTACTAATATCGTTTATACAAATCCAAACGGTTTTTACTATATACAGGCAATTATTAAATTTACGTTGTAAAGTAAATTTTAAGACAACAAGTTGCAACCATTTTTCGAGGGCTTTATTAGAATAAATATTATCTACCTCAGATTTCAAAACTACTCTATATTGTTGTATTGTATTTTTTAGTTACTTTCGTGCATATTACACAGTGATGAGATGATGAACTCTCATATAAAAATGTATTATTTTAATTGTTATTGTGATAGAGTACATAGTGCGGTCATAGTCGTTTTTAAACTTATTATTTAGTATTTTTATAATGCAACTACAAATAATGTACTTAAAAGTTGATCGCAGACTGACGCATGAATGAAAGCAACGCTTTTTTCATTAAATAACAATACTGCACTTATAAAAATAATACTGAAGTTTAACTTTTCTCAAGGGATGGGAAGCTAAAATTCTGTCACAGCTATCAGCGTGTACCTATGGGGTTTTTAATACGGAAGTACTGATGGATTATAAAAAAAAGCTAAAAGTTTAGTGCATGGATTACAGAAGAATATATAGGTTTAGGTTTAAAGACATTTATTCCCATAAAATGACCTAAGTCACTTACATAAGAAACTTAGTTTTCTATAATAAATGAATACACTTCGCCATTAGACTAAATTAAATTCAATTTTACTATTAACTACTCATTCAATGTATTCGTCTTTAAATTTATTGGTATATATAGATATCTTCATATTTCATTCGTTCTATTATAAGTCGGTAGTAATTCGGGTTCTAATGATACACAATGGTTCAAACCAAACTAAATTGACAGGCCACATGGCTTAACACCTACATCTTAAGTTGATGGACGCAGGACGGCAGTTTGTAGGATGTGTTCCTTGCATTCCCTGCGACCTGTTTCTCTGTTTATAGGCGATGGTTTCCTCTTACCATCAGGTAGGCCGTATGCTTGATCGGTTTAATAAAAAAAAAGTTCATATATTTTCATACAAAAGAAATAGCATCTGCTTGTTTGCATGCATAAATTTGCACCACTAACATTGTTTTAAGTTTCGGGCAAAGGTTTGTGTTTTTGGTTATTTGTGTGGGCGTATGTATATCGTTAAATGTTAAATTGCCGTTGGCTAGTGGGGGCAGTGCGTACGCGACGTTCGGCGACGATGCCGAGGAGCGTGCGTGTGAACCGGCCCGCACTGTGGTGTGTTATGGCGCATGGGCTGCCGCTTGTCACACTAGTACCCGCGCCCGGCAACCGCGCGGCCCGCGACGAGCTATAGATGTGAGCTGAGTCTGTGTGCGTACAGGCATGGTGATGATGATGCGGTGCGCCCGGCCGCCTTCGCCGCTGTTCCAAGCCGATCGGCCTTTCCTCTACGCGCTGCTTGATGGCCAAACGGAGCTCTTCATCGGCGTCTACCGCGCACCCTAAAGCGAAGGAGGCACCGATAATATATCCACACTGATCACGAAGCACGTTTAATAAAACACGCTATATTTAGTATATCTATATTTTTTTATCGGGCAAGTGTTTGATGTAATTCTAATTATTTGATTGAAGTATATACTATTAATAAATTATGAAAATCAAAAATTAAATATGGCTCACTTGCCTTATTTATATTGCCTCATTATATGCAACGTGCTGTCCACAATAGCGGCTAACATACTCACAATCGAGCCGATTCACCAACACGGCCAGCTAGCAATTGGTGCTCCTCCGCTCATAACGCTTGAGCAAAATGCAAAAAAGTAATATAAAAATCATTATTGATTGTGTATCAATGCACATTGATAATATTTGCTGTATTGGATGATTTGATTCATGCACTAACCTGCTACGTTCACTTATTTTTAAATAGCCCACTAAACAAATATTACGACCTCGCTTATCCTCATAAAAAAAACCTTTAACCATATTTTATTTTTATGGTTACCTACCTAAAGTTATATAATTGTTACCGCAACTTATGATCATTTTTAACACTTGTGGATTCGCTAAGTCATGACTGACTTTGCGTAATTTATTTCTCGTAACAAACTTACTAAATAAACATTTTTTTCTTTATTGTATTAATTTTATTATATTATCATACTGCTCGCATATATTTACCACGACAATATTAAATCGATAGCTAACTGTTGAAAATTATAATTATTCATAAAATATTTGTTCGTCCGTGTTCGTTCAGCGTTTCTTTTTTAATAATATTTCTTGTATATTGTAACTTTAATATTATTTTTGACCTCGCATTAAACTACAGAGATAGACATATCTAAACTACAAAAAAACAGCTATTTGATAAAAAAATAGTACCTAGTATAAAAAATGGGTATTCTCTTTTTTTAGCATCATAATCAATTTAATTTACGCCCGGTTATGTTTTTAATTTTATGCGCATGGTTATTTAAAAGCGATATAACTAGTAATCAAAATAATGTATCATGTTACGGTCAAATAAGCGAGCACATTAATTAAATATAAAATAATAATGAAAGAAGCCATTTTAACTTAATAATGGCTTCTTATTAAAATGTTTGCGAACAAGACATTGTTTTGCGAGAACAACTTTAGAATTCGTTCTTAAAGAATCACCAAATGTTCAAAAACTATAATTTTAACGAGATTCTGTTGATGCCCATCGTTCATTAAAGAACTCTTGGTTGACCAGAGCATGGGATAGTGCAAGAATCATCTTAATAATAACAAATTGTGTTTATCTGTATATTATAAGTATTTATGTATATTACTTATAAAAAATATTCATCAGTCTTTTCAGTACCCATAACACTTACGCTTACTTTGAGGCTAGATGGCGATCTGTGTATTACGATACATATTTATAATTTATATTTTATTTATCATAAATATCAATACTTATATTGTAAATTCAAGAGTGTTTGTTTCTTTCTATGTTACAAGTGTCGGGCTCAACCGCATAAACGATCTTGATGAAATTTGGCACAGAAATAGATTGTATCTCGAGACTTTATACTTATTTACTTAGGTAACTTTATTCCCACGGGATTTAAAAAAAAGTTAGTTCCTACGTCACGGGCGTATGTCAGTTACAATAACACTAACTGATGCCCACCATTAAGTTCGCGTTTCTTTCGGTTTTTTTTCAAATAGTTTTCTTTGTCGGTCTCCAGAATACAAATAGAAGCAAAATTTTATCAAGATTAAGAGGTTAAGTGGTTCGTAGATTGACAGAGGTTAGTTTTAAATCTCATCGGAACGATTTTTTGGTGCTTTTCTTGGTATCCTACGTCCATCCACACAATGGAAGTTTTATATGCTAAATATAGGGAACAAACATTCGAATTTATTATTATGGATACCGTTGTTTTTGCAAGCAGCGACGCCGATGTAAATCATGCTTAGGCTTATGACGCAGTGGGTTTGTTGTCTTTGTTAAAAACGGGTAAAACAGTCACAATTCGCTACGCCATATCAACGTTCTAGGATCTGCTATGATAGTGCTAAGAATATTTAATAAATCAGATTTTTTTTTCCCACAAGCATTGAGTTTATAATATATTATGATTTATTTTAGGAACTTTAATTTTTAGTAGTACCTAGTACGGTGGCAGACCTCCTGGGCTTGCATTCCCTGGTTAACGTTGCTCTGACCAGAAGGCCCAACTTCTTGGTCCGCCAATTATTCCTATAAAAACATATTATATAAATGAAAAGCACACTATTAAAAATTTATAAAAATCGTCCACCTTTCCTCGTGCGGGGCTTTTGAGGGCTCAGTGTGAGGAACCTCCTCACAATACGCGCCGTTTCGAGGACTACTGCCTTCTGTAAAACAATAGGAAAATATAGGCGCTACGACGTTGATAAGGCGTGGCGCAATGATGGTGTATAATTGTTTGTATTACAGCAATGGGCATCATGACGTTTTCGGCAATGCTAGACGCGGAACCCGTGCCGAGCTTCAATGCTGACCATCCGTTCATCGCCGCTGTCGTTGCTGACAATACAATCTATTTTACTGCTACATTTTATGGAAAGTAGACAAACGTTTCGAACATTAATGTTGAATGTTTCGAATATAACATTAATGTTAACGATTTGACATGCTGAAATCTGAGCATGTTTTATTAATTCTAACATTTTTGCATGGAACCACTACTGATTGACAATTCACGCGATTGCCTTAACTATTTTTAATGTTAAGGTTTAAAAGTCCAGACACACGTTTATGCCAAGCATTACAAGTAGAAACATTTTAATATGTCAGTGTGTATATTGGTTTAAGTAGTCTATGTTTATATTTTATATGCCCTTTTACCAAATAATGCATTTAATTTAGATACATGTAAGAGTTCAAATGTGTTATATAATTTAATATTTAATATAATGTTCCGTCAGAAATAAGAGAGTACAAAGTGCAATTTATTATACATACATAGCAGTATTTGTAAGTATTTATTTATTGTTGCTTATTAAATTTTATTTATTGATACCTAAATGTTTTTCTTTTTTATTAAAACCCAAATCCATAATTTTATCTATAAGTACAGGGTAACTTGAACGAGGGTCATTTGAAGAACAACTAAAATAGTGGGGCCAGGTTTGCTGAATAACTGGTAATTTAATTTTATCTCTATTAGAATCAAATCTACACAAAATACTTCAATCCCTCTCCCTTTGCAATCACTATGTGTGTACTTTGAGTTTGCTCGATGTTAAAACGAGACAAGACGAGAGTATGTCGGACACATAACTTCGCCCGTTTAACTTTTTCTTAAGTTTGAAGGCTAAGCACGCACATAGATCTAAGGATAAGATGTTATAATTTTCCAGAAATGTGTCGAATAAACATTTTTCTCTTTGTTCATTTCCGCGAATCTACATACGACGCCCCTGTATTTATTATTGCAGATTATACCCAGTTAAAGAAGAATGGACTGGACCCTTTACAACTCACAAAAGAGAAAATTATTTTTTATTATAATATGATTAACTTATTTCCCGCATGTTTATTTTCAGCCGCAAATTTGGAAATGCTAACCGAAGACCCTTGTGAACAGTTTATAGCATGCCATCCATTTATATCATTTGTAATGTTGAAGAACAATAGTTTTTTCTTGTTTAAATATATAGTACCACAGAGATAAATAACTAAGATCTGTAAATAACTAAGATGTCTTCTAAATTTTCCAGCTTCCAAGCTCGTAGAGTGATGGGGTCTATGTTCTTAAACTCTTCCATCAGAGTGCTTTTATAGCTAAAGCAATTTGTTCACTGTCTTTCGACTGAGTAATCTTTCTTTTTAATCATTTGTGCACAAGCGACCTGGCTACATTTCAGTTTGAGATGACTAGTTTACATTGCACAATGGCTAAGGATGTTCCTTAGCAGGTTTTAAACAGAACTAGATTAAACAATCTTCTTAATATATTGAGTGATTTCTAGTGGAGCCGAGGACCATAAAGGCGATAGCACCTCAGAATTTAGACTCCATAACACAGGTCCAATTTCGAGAGAGAGGTGAACCACCCCTCACGAAAATCTAACTCAGATGGGCAGTGATCGGGTAGTTTCAATACATATTTTCGTAAATATGTCATTAGCGTTATGTCATTACATTTTCATCAGCTATCTTAGTATATTTATTTATTTATTAGCGCTCGAATACCAACAAAGTTTTTATACAGTGCGTGCTACCAGTGTAGATATTGCCGCTAACCTTAGGCAAGCTAAGAAAGACCTGAGTTCAGCTGTGGACGTCCCTCGATAATGATGTTCACGATGATGAAGCTATCCCTATAATAAAAAACGTAAAAAGTAGTTAGGTATTTGTGACAAATAGAAAGAAATCTGAACAATAGCTATTTTGATGCATAAAAATCGGCAATAACAAGAAAACAATAGGTACGGTCTTACCATACCCATATGGAATCTAGGTATGCATTAATTAGCAGCATTTAAATATCATCTTTCAATTTAGGTAGACGTTTGTCGCATGCGGAACAGAACTAATTTTCTACAGATAATAAACTGAAAATTTTGCAGCGCGATAAGAAAATTGAGCTAAAGCAGTAGTGAAAACAATATCAAAACAACCTGAGTGATTTCATTCGTAAAAAGTGATATTTAATCTTAAATATATAATATTGATATTAAAGTGCCCTAGGAATTTATTGCCGTGCCTAATGAATCACTACCTATATCGAACCGCTCTAATGAGAACTCCGGCCAGTATTGGAATACTAATATTAAATAGTCTATGTGTTTGTGTGAGACCGTATGATTTTTCAATATCGAATCCATTAAAGCCTGATGTCTCAATCTACCCGCAAATATGTTTTATGGATATCAAACCGTTCTACTGTCCAAAAGTCTCGCCTAGGCTTGATCCAGCTAACATGCCATATGCCATTCAAGCAGGTAGACAACGTCAAAGATATAACTCATATAGAACAAATGCACGCCCATACATAGATCCAAGTTTCGTGTTTCTGAAAGGAACACTGGATAATGATCTCAGACGGCGACCACCTATTTACTATAGCCCACAGACATATTTACAGTCTTCTGTTAAACACGCACCCAATCCTGATATTCACAGAAGCTTTTTATATAATTCACTTCCACTGGAACACGGAAAAAATAATTATGAAGTAACAACCGTGGAGACTGAGATTAAACCTTCGTCAGATTATTCAATATTGACTTCACGGAGTGATGTAGTAGCCGTGAGTGAATCAACAACAGCTGTACCATTTGTAAAAGTTCCAGAGAGAAGTTCCGATACACCAGCCAATGTTTCATTATTTGATAAATTTACCCAGTCATTAGACCGATTTGAACGTAAGTTTTATCAGGTGAGGTTGCATATTTAGTTTGTAAAAATCGATCATTAAAGATTATTTTTCCCATTATTCAGATCCATAATATTTTAGTAGCAACGATTTATATAAGTAGTAAAACATTATTAATTGTCATAAAACCTGTCCAAGCAGGTAGCTGTTGGCAATGGGTTATGGGGATCGGTCGCATAAACTCTGGTAGACTCTTATTTCAAATATGGAAATGAGAATGCAGGGCCAGGAAACCAACTATTAACATCAAAGCTCGCGATCCTTAAGAGCGCTTTCTCTTGTAGAATAATCACATTTTACTGAGATATTTATATTGATGGTCTATGTAAAAAATCTAATTATGCAATGAACTGGATATACCTACTATATTATCATAATGTGGGCAGCGGGTATTTTCCATTGCACGAAATACAACCTGTTCATGATATGGTCGGCCAGATCTATTTTACGGGCAGGACACGATTTGTACATATGATTTTTAACACACATATTTTCTTTTACATATGAAATTTAATTTGATTTTTTTTATTTATTTAGTTGAAAAAATGTATGTTTTAGATCACATTTATTAAGCTTTTATCCATAAGCCCGCCCGGCCACCTGGTAAATGGGATCAGTTTCGCTCAGTCCGGCCTGTTTCTATACTTGGCGCTCACTGCGTTGTCCACGGAAGTTGATTCGGTTTCTTCGGCCGAAATTGACAGATACTTGCATCTGCAATTATCTGACTCAGTAAGTCTACGTTCTTTAAATAGGTACCCTTTTCATATTACAAGTTTTTGAATAAGATTATTAACAACTATTAATTAATTAGTATCGAGCCTACTCTTTGACGAAACCATTTATAAATCAACTTGTGTCAGTTTAACTTAGGACAATATAATTTGCGTTCAAAATTAGTAACGTTAATTCTAATCGATAAATTTTCTTCTGTTTCCCCGTTACTGGGGAAGAACGCAGTAAAAATACCTAGTTTTACTTGCTGAACGGATTTTGCTCAAATTTTTGCAAATTGTTAGTCTTAACATTGTTTTAAAGCTATCCTTGTGGAGCCTGAGTGATAACCTTACCGTAGACGTTTATATGACAGGGCAAGATAAAGCTTCTAAATCAGATTGTTTCCTGGCTCCCAACATCAAGTGTCAATCTGAAGTTCCGCTGGGCTACACGTCTGGTACTGGAAGCAGGGTTACCAGTAACTCAAAAATTTCGGCAAGGATCTGCTCCTGCTCTTAAGTTACAAGTGGAATGGTTAAACGGGACAGAAACATTGGGCAATTTAACAAAAACGCTCAACAGCAGGGTAGGTAGAACCCGTTACTGGGGAAGAACGCAGTAAAAATTACGCGTAAATCAAATACTTAATTAGCGTTTTTCTATCAAGAGACACCTATCGTTAGATACGGTGTATAGTTTCGTAGTTTCAGCTTTAATACAAACGATAGAAAAGTGTTATTTTAGACATTTGAGTTATTTGATTTGCGCAGTATTTTTAGCAAGTGACTATAATAAGGGCAATAAATGTAAAATGAGAAAACAAAGTTGGGCATATGTGAGTAAGAATCATTTAATTAATTTCATGTGCGTTCTTTCTCTCGGATAATAGAAATTCTAAGATTGCTTGGTTGTTTCTAGGCTAAAAAGTATTATCTCAGCTACAAGTCATGCTTGCCAATTTTTATCGTTTCAGTGGTATATGCGTGAAACGGTTGACCTTTTATCGGGCTAAAAGTATCATTGGCCTTCCCCAGGATACAAGTTATCTTTTTGCCAAATATTATGTAAATCTGTTCAGTGGTTTAGGCGTGAAAAGGTACACAGAGTAACAGATTAACTTTTGAATTTATATATTTGCATGGATGCAAAGAAAACTTAATTAGGTTACTGAATATTTATGTTTAAGGAAACTGTGTGTCTTAGTTTCCTTTCGAGGAGATCGAGTTAGTTTTTGGGAGTTATGTTCGAGCAATTTAAATATCCCTTGCTTTAAATGGTGAAGGGAAACGTCGCGAAGGAACCTGCATGCCTGAGAGTTCTCCATAATGTTCACAAAAGTCTACTAATCCGCACTTGACCAGCGTATTGGTATGGTATACTATGGCCTAAACCCTTCTCATTCTGAGAGGAGCCCGTGCCCGTAATGAAAATTAGTTTTGTCTTACGTAAAAAGTTAATAAATAATTTAAAATCCAAGCTAAAAATATCTAAAGGGGAACAGTCCTACTCAAAAAACTTACTAAATACAATCTGTCAACTGATTGATGAGATTTTGGATATTAATTTTGTGTGTTATTAAAACAATCACTGTTACTTAATTATTTAAAAAAACGTCAGTCTTAATTTAAAGTTTATTGTAATAATCTTATGTCAATATTAAGGTGAAAACAGATTCTGGTGGTGCAATGCGCAATACTTTCGAAGAAGACGATTTTTCCGAGGGTGCATGTTCCATTCTGCTGAACACTTTGTACTTTCGTGCGCGGTGGCGGTCTCCGCCCACCGTGCTCAATGGCTCACGACCTTTTCATGACTCTGAGCTCACCCAACCTCAACGGTCTGTAAGAATGATCAGAATAAATGACGTCATGCGGTATGCCGATATCGAGGAATGGAATGCTGAGGTAGGTCTAATTCATTATCAACAATATTTCTTGAAACTTATTTATATTTGTATCTACAGATTTTGCTTAGGTTCAAAAGCTCAATTATGTATTAAGTACAATGAAATGTGCCTTATTAGGATTAAGTTCTAAGCTAACCTAGCGATTATATGTTTATTCATTTATTTATCACTCGGGATACAAGTACAAATTAATATTATATAAACGAATAGAAGTATGACAAAAGTGAGGTTATTTAGCACAGTAGCGAATTTTATCCAGTCGGAGGCGGAACGAGTGCTTTTCTCCTCAGTTCTCGGATCTTCGGACACTATTTTGCCTTCAGCACCATCGCTTGGATCGAACTCTGTAAAAACCATATATTTTCCTGGCCCAATGCTAACTAAGCGATTAAGTGTCATAATCCAAGCTGGAGCAGGCACCACTTGCTTTCGTAAGGACATCAGCACCATAGTCACGAAAATTGCAGTTAGAGTGATTATCATTGAATCTCTTACAAGTAATAGTATAATCGGTGTATCTGTGCTCAGTTTAGGTACTACATATCCTATTTCACTAGTCATCGTAAAATGACCGAACAAACTGAAGCACAGGAGTATTAATCTCGTATTATCCTTAACGTCAAGTAATAGAGACGCCAGCGTTACTAGCACCAAAATAACTGATGGGGCAACAACGATAGCTGCGAGGCCGGCCGCTTCTCTGCGTAACATAAACGTATATTTAAGCATGGGATACGTGCTGTTGAGGTTGTATTTTCCTGGTAATCGCTCGTTGACGACGTTCAAAAGTTTCCAACCGGCACCATTTTGAAAATCATCGAGCACTACCGGTTTTAAATTGTAAAATGTAAAATTAATCTGTTCTCCAGTGTGCATCCATGAACCGAAATAGAGTGTACAATTTTGCACATCATACGGCCATCTTTTAAGCGTTGTTCTACAAATGCCTGTGTGAGCAAGGTGCGGAACGCAAGTGACCTTTCCCGTGTTAGTTACTAAACAGGTGGTGTAAAATGAATCGCTGTTATATGATGTGGCATCTGCATTGAACAGGGCCATGCCTGGTGTCCATATTTCATGGCTCTCGATTTGGATCTCGTTAATATCACCGTAGTCACTGGGCGTCCAAGTTAAAAACGCGTCATTCCAATTCAGTGCCACCCAACTGTGCACGGTGACCATTTCTTCTGAAGAATCGAAACTTAAATACTTCAACGCGAAACGCACTTTGACGGTGACAGCGCTTTTGTGGTCTCTCACCGGTCGCATGTCACTGTTATATTCTTTTAGTACATCGGTGTGCAATTTCATTTCGTCGTGTTCTACTTGCTTGGTATCAGAACTGTCATCACTCCAAACAGGGTTTGCAAGAAAGTAAAGCACTAGAGCAAGTAGAGGACCGTAACGCACCATCGTTACGATGTTTAGAGAGGTACTGAGGGCGTCCTCACTGTAGGCAATGGGTTTGGACCAAATGCAGATACACAAAATTTGATACAGTACAACGCCCACCAATGATAACTTGATAATTGATGTAAACCATTTTCATATCGGCATTGTTATTTGATACTTTCATTACGTGATTGAATATTGCTGTTATGCTGCGTTTACTAGTAACCTATCTTTATTATATTTAACCTATACCAGAGATTCTAAAACTTTCTTTAACACATACCATTTTCAAGATAATACCTACTACTAAGGTTTTTGGTTTGTTATATTAAGCATAACCCAGAACTCGGTCAAAGTACGGAAAGTGTCGCGCATGAGTTTCAACCATAACTAAAAATTAACGCACATTTATGCAAATAAACTGATATCGCCCGAACATGGTAGAATCTGCTTTTCTTAAAGTCTGAGAACTACCATCTTTTATCAAAACACAGCCCGTCAACACCATAAATAACGGGAAGGTTGTAAGGCTTTAATCAATATGAATAAATAAATAAAAATAAATATACTACGACAATACACACATCGCCATCTAGCCCCAAAGTAAGCGTAGCTTGTGTTATGGGTACTAAGTTAGCTGATGAATATTTTTTTTTTATGAATATAATACACATAAATACTTATAATATACAGATAAACACCCAGACACTGAAAAACATTCATGTTCATCACACAAACATTTTCCAGTTGTGGGAATCGAACCCACGACCTTGGACTCAGAAAGCAGGGTCGCTGCCCACTGCGCCACTCGGCCACACAATGAATAGGAACATTTATTAAGCAGCACAGAAAAAGAATATAACGAAATAATCACTAGGGTAACCACAATTACAGGGAAGCGGTGAGCTTCCCTGTAATTGTGACGCTGTGATAGGAGAGTACCTGTCCGTGTCTTGGCTGCCATACTTATTTTAAGAGAGTGCATACATTTTCTGCGAGATTTCCCCCTGAAATCTCGCCCCCCGGGTACGCCCATGACGGCGCGACATGTTGCAGGACGAGTTCCTTGGTTAGTGTTGCCCTGCTGACATAAGGTGGGCCATCTGCTTGGTTCTTCAACTATAGCTATAAAAACAAAACACTACACATCGAGCGATTATCGCTAACTTATCGATTTTAGAGGAGAAGGTTTATTAAAAAAATAGATACATGTACTGATGGTTATTATATCATAAAACAATTACATATATATATTTTTATTTATTTATTTATACTCTTTATTTGTACACCACTCAAGCAAAGAAACAAGACAAAAAAAGAACAAACACATGAAGAATGAAGCATATATAAAGACAACAACGTAAACATTTTGTATGTCGGTTGCACTAAGTCGGTATTGATTCGTTTTTTAGTTTTAGTCTGGTGGGGGGCTTCGGCCGTGGCTAGTTACCACCCTACCGACAAAGACGTACCGCTATCCGATTTAGCGTTCCGGTACGTTGTCGCGTAGATACCGATTAGGGGTATGGGTTAAATATAACTGCCATACTCCCTAACAGGTTAGCCCGCTACTATCCTAGATTGCATCATCACTTACGGTTAGATTGCAGTCAAGGGCTAACTTGTAGTCAAAATAAAAAAAATATATATTAGTTTTAGAAAAAAGAAAATATCACTTGTAGTGAGATAAAAAATATATAAATTAGTTAGAAAAAAGAAAATAATGTGTCCGTTAGTATTCCAGTTAAAATATTAAAGTTGGTATATAATCGCTTCTATTTCAAGGCATTGGAGATTAAATATGCAACACCTGGTCTAACACTCATGCTGCTGATCCCCAAAGGGCACACACTCCGTAACTTGGCAAAAAATGTGACTACGTCAAGCCTATGGGAACTTGATAAGAAATTACTTTCAATGCGGGTAGCCGCGATCCTGCCGATTTACACGCTGCGCATGACACTGCTGTTACCTGGGAAACTTGAAACGGTATTTATTTATTTTATTGAGGTGTACTTACCCACAGAATTAAGAAAATACCAAAACCACTCCACTTTAGAATGGTTTCTCGAACAAACGGTGAGTCACTTCATACCATTTCGACGGCCGATTGGCGCAGAGGGCAGCTACCGAGAGTTCGATTCCCACAACTAGAAAATGTTTGTTTGATGAGCATGAATGTTTTTCAGTGTCTGGGTGTCTATCGAAATATAATAAGTATTTATGTAATTTTTCAAAAAGATATTCATTAGCCATCTTAGTAGTATCCATAATTCAAGATGGACAGTATCAAGGATGTGCTCCTTACATGCCATGAAACGAGTTGGTATGTTTATAGGCGTGGGTTTTCCATTTGTCATCAAGGGCCGTGCTTCATTTTCAAACGCACAGAATTTAAATTCTGAAAGAAGCATAATATTTGCCGATTTTGCATTTATTATAAAAGACCGTTTCGTAAATTATGACTCTCAAATTTTCTTGCTGAGGAATGATCCTGGGACTTCACTAGGGAAGTGAATGCAATAATAACGCTGTTATTCAGTCAGAAGTGTATTGAGAGATGTTATTAAAAAAAAATACATGCTACACAGCACAACATCTACCAACCACTATATTAAGCGGAGAAAGTGGTTAGGGCTTCGGTCTTCCTTTCAGGGGGAACCATGTTTGATACGGTACGCACCTCTTATTGTCCGGAGCGTTGATGTGCGTTTTTGATTTAATAATAATAATAATCTCTTTATTTCAGGCAAAGCCCATATTAATACATTTAAAACAACAATTAGTATTAGTTAATAAAAAAATATCGAATTAAAAATTAAAATTACAGTATAAATTGATTCAAATGGAATGTTATAAATTATTCATTACAATGAATAATGATAGTAAAATGAAATGAAAAAAATAATTAAAATTTAATACTTTTTGCTCCGTGTGTGTGTATGTAAACCCACCTAGTGCCTCCAGAACGGGTTATTTAGCTTTCCAGCTAGTGTTTGCAAAATGGTTTTGCTGCTGCCGCGAATCCTGCTCATCAAAGATGCAGCTCTCTTCCTTATTACACAATAAAAGTCATCAACGTCTGCAAACATCTGTGATGCGCTGCATCAGCGCGGCAACCCCAACAGTATCCTGAGGCCATTACTATATTGCACACGTAGGTCATTGTAAGCCCTCTGCGTATACGCCACCCACAGGCTGCAAGTGTAGAACGTTTGGCAGTAAGCTTTAAAAAGCGTAATCTTTACATCTGCATTACATCGTGCAAACCTACGAGCCAGCATTGCATTTGACGGCCAATGACCTACGTTCCCTTTCGATGTCTTTAACATCAGACATATCTTCTGTCACGATGTACCCCAAATATTTCAATTCAGTCACCCTATTAAGCTGAACGCCGCTAAGTGTTAGAGGAGGAATGTCATCCACAGCTTGTCCTTTGCACTTAAACACAAGTAAGAAATTAAAAATATAACTTGCTTAAAACAGTGAAGGAAAACATCGTGAAAAACTTGCATGCCTGAGAGTTCTCCAGTTCTCAGAGTCGTGTGAGGTCTACCAATCCGCAATTGGCCAGAGTGGACAACGGCCTAAACCCTTCTCATTCGCAGAAAATAAGCGTGCCCTGAAGTGGTCCGGTAATACATTGATAATGGATACTATATATTTCACAGATGGGTATTTCACGCTTAGTTGAAACAAATAACGCCAAGACCAGTGGATGTGGAGAGCTGAGGTTGTCGCACGCGGTCCAGCGGATCATGTTTTGGGCGGAGGCTGGTCGGAACGCCTACAAAGATGACGGTAATCTTTTGCCTAATATACACTTAGACTAGTACGTATCTTCTTAGACATACCTTTCTATTACCAAATGAAATGAAGTGGCGATCTTTGAATTTAAAATAACTGCTACGTATCTACTTTAAAAAATAATTATGCTCCAGATGGATGATAAGTTTATCGATATCTAAACGTTTCAAAATTTTGTCTGGGTAGTAGCAGGCGTTACTTTGCGTAAATCCATAATATATTATGAAAATTAAGCTTAATTTGCTATACTCCACGAACAGCAGGAGAATCTGTTGACATAACATTTATTCATTGTAATGTCAACATCTCCTGAGGATGCTCCGGTTTCGGAGCTAAACGTGCGTAGAGGGTACATTGCCGAGGATCTGTTTGGTGTGGAGTATACGGATTGAAGAAATTATAAATTACACCATTCAAATTCTCCTGCTGTTCGCGGAGTACTTATAGCAAATGAAGCTTAATATTCATAAATTTTGTCTGGGCTTATTATCTCCGCTGTATTTATCGTTTGGCGGGATTATAATAAGTGTTCTATCATACTTTTTATGTCCGAAATCCATGCCTTGTTTGCTTTTTTTTATTCTGAAAGGGGCAGAATTAAGCATGGAAGCTCGTAAGGGAAATTACTAATAAAATACTCTTTCTTCTTTAACTTAAGAGCTAAGCTAGGTTTAGCTTTTTCTAGCCATGCCCCCCCCCCTCTCTCAATCTCACCTAGTGTTAAGTGATGATGCAGTCTAAAATTGTAAACCAATTGGAGAGTTATGCCGGTTAAATTTAACCCATACCTTTAATCAGTTTCTACGCGACATCATACCAGAACGCTAAATCGGTTAGCGACAAGTCTTTTTCTTAAAGGTGGTAGTCACGGCCATCCTTAATTAAGTTCTATGAAATAGAAAACAGATGTGAGTATTATATAAAAAAAAAAAAAAAACTAGTCACGGCCGAAGCCTCGCACCAGATCAGACAACAGAAAATTTTGAAATAATTCAACCTTATTCGGCATATTTGTCGTTTATTAGTATCTAGTTATTACAATTATTTTGTTTTGGTGTAATTGATACTTATTATAATTTTAGGAATAGAATGGGATGAGACTCCGGAAAAAGAAATTATTGTGGACCGCCCGTACCTTTTCTTCGTTCGATGGAAAAACGTTACATTAATGAATGGAAATTTTGCATTATAGACATTGTAATTTAAGTATCTTACTCCATTTTATTGAACTTTTTTATTTTTCTTCCATCTTTAAAACAAACTTTACACTAAAAAATTATGAAAATTGTTTATTTAATAAGACAAGTTCTAAAAAATAGACTTTACCAACTACATTCCTACCTTGATATCTTATCTTATAATTACAAATAAAAGCACCTTTTGTAAAAAAGTCACATTGTTTTATTAAGCATTAAGATTTAAACAATCATTCTACTACATACTTAATTTTAGCAATATAATTTACATATTTACTTGATTTGGCCTCGAATTTCTTTTGTCAACCGTGAGAAGCCAATCTTACTAAGTGGTACCAATATAGTCAGTGTAGTTTACAAACTTCCCTCATTAATAATAATAAGAATAACAATTTATTATATTATATATATTATTATTTTTTAGTTAGTAAAAAGACATTGCTTCCCCGTTCCTTCGTCTTTTCTAAGGTTAAAAGTTGTCTGGAAGAGATCGCTTTAGTGTTAAGACCGCCTTTGCGAGCTCTATTTTTCTATTCTATGTTTCTTCTGTATATGTGTTTACTTTGTATATAATGTGTGTGTGCTTTGCTTTCAAATAAACAACCAAGACATTAGTAGGAAAACCTTCTCCTATACAAGTTATATAAAAAATTGCAGGGCAAGCAGTGCTTTTGTGCAAATTTAAAATGCACACACGTGGCCATTGAGTATACTTACTCGTACAGGGTTTTTTAACCTCTAGACATCCTTTTAGTAAATTATTGATGCAAGCGCTGTTGAGCGTAACTATCGACTGGTTCGCAAAACACTTTGCTGCGAGTGAGTGGTGTGACGCCGAAACGTTGCAAGATAGCGTCAAACTATCTTCCGCCACAGGCCAGTAGGGGGTGCGAGCGAAGATTGCCGCTGCGCCCCCGTCATCAACAGCAACTCGCTGCCACATTGACCAATCATTGACCACGGATTTGCATTTCATTACTTTTATTTACTGTAATAATTGACAGCCAAAAAATATTGAAGGTTTATAGGCGTCGGTTTTGTCACATAAAACATAATTGCATGTGGGAAACCATCGTCTATAAATAGAGCAACAGTACGCAGTGCATGCACGAAACACGTCCTATAAACTGCCGCCCTGTGTCCATCAACCACAGGCGTAGGTGTCAACCTAATTCTCATGGGCCTATTACACTACACCGGAAACCACGCCCTTCAGACCGTATCACAGCAATGTTGCTTTGCGGCAGAAATAAGCATGGCGGTAGTATCCTCCTGACGAGCTCAGTCACAAAAAGCTCTACTGCTACCCACACCCTCCCGCAACTGAGTACCCAAACGCGCGATCTTTACATTTTTCGTTATCTCCTACCTAAGTATCGAAATAAAATCCTTACCTTAATACTGAAATAAAATGTAGCCTATATTACTCGCTAAGAATGTAGCATTCCATACGATAAGGATTTTACAAATCTGTTAAAATGTTTTAAGTTTATGCATTGCATAGGTACGAAGATACGTTTTAGACCCTTGATTCCGGCTTGCAAATAAAACACACTCGTAAAAATAAAATACTTATAACATAGTCGAAGTATCTAAATACTTGGACCAAAGTATCTAAATAATTGAACCTTGCCCACGAGATTTGCGCCATGTGGAATGTTGAGTCGACCGTTATTGTTCCGATCGTCGTTTCAGTCAATGGTCTTCTCGCGAAAAGCTTCGAGCTTCATAAGAAGCTTTCGCTTGGTTGTTGGATCAAGGGTCAGATACATAAGGCAGTAGTCCTTAAAACGGCGCGTATTGTGAGGAGGTTCCTCACTCTGGAGTCCTGACCGCCGGTTTCTTGGGCATTCAAAAGCCCCACAAACGGAGGGTGGATGTTTTTTTTATAAATTTTTAATAATGTTTTTTATTTTTTTTAATCATTGTTAATAATTAAAAAAAAAAATTGAAAAGAATAAATGATTGAAGAAATATAACATGAGTGAATAATATTACCTACGTCTGAGACACAAATGATGATGAGCTATCCTATTATCCATATCAGAGGCAATTATGAAGCTTTTATGGCAACTTTTCAGTCGAATTCGGGTCACAAAACCCATATTCCGTAGGTCAAGCGTATTATGTAACGCTGAGTCGTAGTATAAAATCGGGTCACCTTAATCTTTTGCCAAGTTTCTAACATTTGGGGATGATAGTTTGCGCAACAGGAACAAATAATAAATTTGTTTCCATTAATTTGTTTGTTTATTTGTAGAAAAACTAATTTGAAATTTATTTTCTTTTTCGCATTTTCTTTGCTTACGAATTTTCCTAATAGGTAATATGAAGCAATCGGCAAGTGTCACAATCGCATCCTCAGACTTTTAGTAGTCCACTGCACCTACATTGCATTCTTTCGCAGGATTGCGGGATAAAGCTTAGAACCTCAAGCCCTCTCTCGGGCAGTGCGGGTTGGAGGGCTGAAGGTCAAAGTCAAGGAACCCTTGTAGATTCAGCGTGTTAGTTCGTCAAGCACAAAAATTTGCGACGTTTATTATGAACTTCTAGCTTGCTTTCTATTCCATTTACACATACTATCTCTCCGAGATTTCTTAGATAAATAACCTGATAGTCATTTTCTACGATATCATAATATGAATATTAAAAATGTTCTCAGAAAACGTGTAGTAGGTAAGTATAATTATTTTTGTGTATGTATTACCCTAATTATTATTACACGACCCTCTACAAGTTGGCCCTTTACTGCAATCTTATCTGCAGGGCTAAAAAGGCCACACACAGGCCACGATATAATTAACGTGTCCACCTGCTAAAGCACCGGATTAAGGAATAGGAGACATTTTCCCCCATTTCATATTACATATATATTATTTGGAGTTCAGTCCAGTGCTCTGAGAGTCGATAAAGCTGCGGGAGAAGATACATTTTTATCCTTTCCCCGGCGATATACTTGTCTCCTGCCCATCCTAGCCGTGCTTGTTTTAAATGATGCAAGGATAGTCTACGATAGCAGCGGTCTAGCCTGTTATATTATAAAACTTGTGCCCACAATAAGTAGGGCAGGAAAATACACAGCCACACAATAATGTTTCTCATGTTTGTATACGAAATAGTGCCAGGAAATAATTGGGTAGGAGACAAATGGCTGGTTCACTCTTTACACTAGTAGATTAAAAAAAACTAATAGCAATAGTTACTGTTGCCCTGATTGCGAGTAAAGCACCTCCATTTTATTTAAAAGTTCTGTCCTTTATCGGATAGAGATTAAGGACAATTAATCAGATACCTTTAATAAAACCAACCTAGTGTTAGTCGGACTCGCGCACGAAGGGTTTTGTACCTTGATCTACAAAAACGGCAAAAAATCATGTTGTTATATGGGAGCCCCCACTAAATAACTATTTTATTGTTTTTAGTAGATATTTGTTGTTGTGGCCACAGAACAAGCAACAGAATTTGCTATATTGAATATGGATTCCTTCAATTCACACTTCAACAAAACACTTTAGTCGGTGATGATACTTAATAGATATACCTACCTGCTCTCCTGATGACACTAATGGCCAATCGATATCCTCTAACATTTATCTCATTAGGGACGGTCCTTAACATTCATTATTCATTGAAAACAATGGAGTCTTTGTGATCTATGTGTTTTCAGACTTATGACTTATAAAACGAGACAAAGTGATATGTGGCAGATAAACATCTCGATCGTTTTAACATTCACAATGGCAGACCTAAATCAAAATACGCGACATAAAGCTATGAATGAAAGAGGTATAAAGGGGTGTAGTAGGCAATGTTGAAGTGTTATTTGCAACATGTACCCTGTACCTGTAAGGCAAAAAAATTTCAAAGGTGCATCCGATGACTCAGTACCATAACAAACATCAATTAATGAATCTAAAATTGAAACAATGTGTCCAATTAAAAACGAGTTTTCGTTTAATAGATTACATTAGAGGCCAAGTCACAAGTACCTTGTGTTTAATAATGTTGTTGACCTTAGTCATCACGTCGTTGGGAGTGAAACGACGAAAAACACAAACACAAGATTTAAGGAATACACGACTGTACGGCAGCTGGCAGCTACAATGTATTGAAAATGTAGTTAAAGAGTATTTTGTGACAGAGCCCATCTGGCGAAGTTCTACCGCCAAGCTGCAATGCTGTGTTCCGGCATATGAGGCTTAAAATCTAAACCTAGAGTTGACGGGACAGGGCGGCATGCTGCTGGACGTGTTCCTAACATGCATTGCGAACTGTTGCTCAGTGGCGTGTACTTCATACATGCGTAAAAGCACTGCTTTCCCTAAATTTGGAATATAGCTCGTCTAGGAGGAGGATTATTGCCATTTAATGCAATTTCCCTGATGTATGCATACCCTGGTAAACTCAGTGCACGCCACTGCTGTTGCTGTGTTTATAAGTGATAGTTTCGAGGGCTTGCTTGATCCGTCAATTATTACAATACAAAACTTTTAAATTCTAGTCTGGTGTGAGGCTTCGGTAGTGGCTAAAAACAGACAAAGACATGCCGTGTAAAAACCGTAGAGGTTTAGTATAACTGTCATACCCCTAGCATGCTAGCCCGCTGCCATTGAGATGCAGTGAACGGCTAAGTTGTAGTAGAACAAAAAAAAATCAGATGAGGTTAGGATAAACTAAAAGCTAAAGACTACTTTAACGGCGTAGGTACTATGAAAACGGCGTATTTTCAGCGGCTACGTTCACATTTAGCTATAATGCATCGCGTACTACGCATGATACCAGACTCGGTGTTTCGCCACTGAACCGCATGGAATCGAGGTGCACTGCATCTAAAAAAAATCTACCTACATAACAGTTTAGTGCGGTTGAGATAATACGATTTCACGTTAGAAATAATCTTCGGTCACGCATTACGTCCGGTGCGTTTCAAATTACATTACTACGAAGTGAAGGTGAAGATGGCGGACCCGTTATACTGCTAAAAACCGCGCTAGTATCGTGTAGTGAAGGAAAACATCGTGAGGAAACCTACAACCTGAGAGTTCTTCATAATGTTCTCAAAGGTGTGGGAAGTCCACCAATCCGCACTGGGCCAGCGTGGTGGACTACAGCTTTTGGGAGGAGACCCGTGCCCTGTAGTGGGCCGGTAATGGGTTGATATGATGTATATTAATATATAAATAAATAATAAATGATCTGAAAAATTATGATCCTTGCCAGGTGACAAAGACGAAAAGCTCGAGTATAAATTTTGATGTAAACAAACAACAACGTCGGTAAATCAGTTATTATTTGTGTATTGGCGCTGAAACGTAATAAAACACACACCACCTCCACACTTTGAGTGCTTTATACAAGGTGTAACGGAATTACGAAATACTGTTGAATATATAAGTAAGTATATTTCATAAGGAGTCACCCTGTAAAAGTATTAAATCAAAAGAAGCATATCTATATTTCCATACAAGCGAATTGAAAACATTCCAAATGTTTACTTATGACAACCCTATTGAAGATAAAAGACCGACACGTGCTTAGTACCTTCACTGTGCGACGCGTACCGCGTTGATTTTACATTTTCGTTTGATGTTAAGGCTGTATGTGATTATTAACAGCAAAATTTATTGATGGTTTACTCAAAAACTATTAGCGTTTCTGTTGCACAGATAAGTCACAGAGACAATAATAATGTACCTATTATTATTATTCTCTGAAGTATTATTTCGGTTTTCATTTACACGTTGTATGAATAATAATTAAGCAGTTAGTTTTTGTATGGTAGTTATTGGTAACATTTGAAAGGTGCTGTCCGTTGAAATATGGCAAGAAACTAAGTATTCCGACGGTAATAATAAAGCACTGAAACAACAAAAAACCACAAACACACACACACATCCACACATACACACACCTACCCACACACACACACTCACGCACATTTTATAGTGAAGAACCTCCTCTTAAGATGTTGGTCGAAGCTATAGTAAAAGCACTGAAAATTTAAAATTGTTGTAGTCGAACCTATATAAAATCCTTTTCATTTCATATCGACTTATCAACAATAAAAACAAATGCAGACTCTACTGAAATTAAAGCTGGCATTTCAATGTGAGCTTTAAACATCATTCGACAAAGACAAAGACGATAAAGACACGTCATACACTTAAAAACAACCGTTTTAAATGTATTTCGCGTGGGCGAAGAGTGTCCACTCGTAGTATGCTACTGGCACTGCAGTTTGAATGTTACCTCCTTCATAAAACATGACTATATAACTCGCACTGCCGTTTCTTGCTTTAATCTATTTTTCGGTCGAGAGTTGAGTCGGTATTGAGTTGGTCGATATGGTGTGCGAAGGCGATGAAAGTAGACCAAGGTTGCGATTTCGTCAGCTTTCGTAAATAAATAATGTCCTTGGAAATTCTTAACATGAAAATAGACGAATGATCTCCATTAAATTGTAAGGAGATGCGATACGTGCGATGAATGTGTGATCACTTACTTTGTTTTCATATTACGGCCGCGCTATCAGGTAGAATCTCCGGACAAAAATTGTACGTATCAGTTCTCTATTAATTATTCTACTTCCTTAATTTAACCAGACAATGATTTATCTTAGCCTAAAACCTGACATTGACTTCACTTAAAACCATTAAAGAAATAATAAAAAAAAAACATTTTTTTACCCCTTACCTAACCACTAAAATAGCACATAACTTTATTTAATCATGATTACAAATGACTTCGTTTACTTTTATTATTTTTTACATAAGTTATCTACAACTAAAGTAGATTTTACAGGGTTTTACGCCTTTCATTTCGATTGAAAAATCGTTCTTAGCAATACGTCCGCCAAAATCGCGGCAAGAGGGGTGCGGCTTTGCGAATAAAATAAGGCAGACATAAGTTTAGAAGGAACGTGTTGTCTGTATCTAAAGTCTCGAAACGCAAAATTTGTATTAAATTTTCCGATTTTTAGTGACACATTACTCTCTATGGTATTGTAGTGTACTAGAACCAGTCCATAAATTGAGTCTCCTTTAATTAAAACGAATGTAACAATGTCACGCAATTTAATACGCCTTATTAAAATAGGGCCTATCGAGGCTCGCTTTAATTCGATAACATTTCAACATTTACATGGTCATACATTGGCATACATTTTTGTACTTGAATGGTACCTACGCAGTGATCCAAATAGGGAATCCAACTGTATTAAATCTGACCATAAAATTTCGCTTGTGATGTACTTAATCCTTAAAGATGATTAGTTTTAAGTTTTATTTCACTAAACCAGAAAGTAAAGTATTATTTTTGTCATTATCATCATATAAACCCATTACCGTCCAACTACAGGTACTGCATCCATTGGCTTCCTCCTACAATTGTATTTTTTTTTTAAACGTATACTACGACAATACACACATCGCTATCTAGCCTCAAAGTAAGCGTAGCTTGTGTTATGGGTACTACGATGACTGATGAATATTCTTATGAATAATATACACGAATACCTTAAACACCCAAACACTGAAAAACATTAATGCTCATCACACAAACATTTTCCAGTAGTGGGAATCAAACCCACGGCCTTGGGCTCAGAAAGCAGGGTCGATGCAAACTGCGCCAATGTATAGGGGGTTAAGGCCGTATTCCAACACGTTGGCCCAGTGCGGATTTTCCGCAAGCATTTTAAGAAAATTATGGAGAACTCTCAGACATGCAGGTTCCCTCACGATGGTTTCGTAGACATGCAAGTGATATGCGTGCTGGGATTTGTACTTGGCCTCCTGAAAGTGAAACCCAAGTCCTAACCACCAGGCTATACCGCTTCCTATTCTTAATTTCGTGATATATCCCATAAACTAGAACCCTTTTACTATTAATTTCACATATTTTTTTAATTTGTAACGTCATAGGACTTCCGTGACCCCATAAGGACTAGGTAGCGTAAACGGGGAATTTATATTATGTAGTATTTTATATATTGATTTTTATTAAAAGTTATTGAAGTCTGACTAACTGTCTCAGTGTAAAGGTATTCATAACTTTCTTTCATGCAGCAACGGATTTCCCTCCATGAAAGTTAAGAATACCTAGGTACCATCCGAAGTTTTAGTTAAGGCAAAGACGTATATACATTTATAATAATAATTGTAAATATCGCCGACTGGCAACGTCTTATAACCGTTTATACGTGACGCTTACAATATAAACTTAATAAAACCAATTTGTTGAGTAAATGTGACTTTTAATTAAATTGACGAAATTGCTATCTATAAATAGTAACACTTATTATATATTATTTAATGGTAATATCATACATATTATATTACGCGAGGATTAGGTAGGGTTTTCTACTTTTTATCATTTTAGTATGCTTTGATACATATACCTAACTAAAAAACAAATCTTGTAATGGCTAAAGCTATAATTAGCTTTAATTAATTATTTAAGCTTAATACTTTAATTGTCATTAATTGTGATTTTATTTTATTTAAATTTGTTTTTGTCCTCTTATATTATGTGAGAGTATACATTAAGCGGTCAGATGATATCAAATGGAGAAAATCCCCAGTTCCAGTTATAAAAAACTTAAGGGTAGACTTTTTATAAGTCGTACAATACCAATATTTAGGTTTTTTATAACTCGTACTGGAATTTTTTTCCCATTTTATAAAATATTCCCGTTTAGTGCATACCCTGGATGCAAGCCACTGAGTCTTATAGAAAACATACATTTTAATGGAATGCAGGCATTTTCACTGACCAATTTTTGAAACACAGAATGCGAAAGCTTATGACCATGTTAGATACTCTACACATACAATTTAGGACTCCAATAAATTACGATGATTACAAAGACACTTCCACATTGTGCTAATAAGAACAAATTTTGTACATATATCATTGTGAGATATAGAGAACGTTCCGCAATTTTCTGATAAAAAGCAAAGAATTTACCGATAGATAGGTAAAACATATTTTTTTATAGATACCTTGGCAAGAATAACCAGCGTATAGTATTATATCAAGCGGATAACAGGAAATTCCGTTTTATCAATTTTACACGTCTACCTAACAATCTAGCTAGTTAAATTTATTAGATTGAACGTTTAATATGCATTTAACTTTCATTTGAATTACTTAACCCGGCGTCATGGGAGATCCGGCACATCATATTTTGCTTGTAATTCAGTTACTGTCCGTGCAACATTGCCGTTCTTCTCAGTAGCTGGAGCGGTTGGGTCGGTCTAAGCATTACAGGTAACACAAAAGTCGGACAGCGATCGCACTGAACTGGTCTAAAAGGCGTAGTCTAAAAAGTTACGTGAGACCCATTCTGCGGCTATGGTAACAAATTTGGGTAATTTTGTATCAATACGGTTTTAGATTTTTACTATGTATGTAGGCTTTTATATGTACTTTGTGATGAAGAAGAATTAAGTTCTCATGCGAGTGACTTTTGTCTTTTATGGGAATAAAATGTCTTTAAACCTGAACCTAGTTTTTCTATTTTTGTTTATGGTTTTAGTGCCAATATAAAATTTAACACATTTTAGTGTGTCGTTAAAAATGGGTCGAGAAGAGGCAGTAGGTAAGATAATTTTTTTTATAATTTTTTTAATGTTACAATTAAAACATAATATAACATGATATTTTCTTTTAATTATTTACGTGAATAGCTAAAAAGATAAATAGGAACAAATATTAATTTCTATGTTAATAAAGTACTGGTATAATTCATATCCAACAAGCGGGTCTGTGAGACCACCTACGTCCGTGTAACACTTTTCCACCCCCATGACTCTGGGTTAAACGCACGAAAATTTATAACTTTATATTTTTCACAACAGTAGTTCCAACCAATTCTAAGTTAATTTAATCTGAAAGGTTAATATATTTTTTTAGTGCTTTACACTAAGGATTGGTAAGAAAGTAAAATAAATAAATCGCTTTAATATACCTAGGAACAAGCACTGGACTTCACAAAATTCATAACTATAGTTATATTCAAAAACCTACTTAAATTCAAAGTAACGTATTAACTCCTTCGTTGATTTGAACATTATGTATTGTTCCCCACATTAAGGATGCATAACAATCAGCCAATATAATAAGCCACGGTAACGCAGCGTGGTAAAGTCAAATAATAGCTGGGAATCTGGTGCGAGATTTAAAAAAAATGTTAATAATGAAGTTTGACATTTAGCGCTGCTGCACGGTAGTTATTATATATGTAAATATAGTATATATTCATTATATACCGTGCTATTACTGTGGCGTCCGATTTGTACACCCTAAAGGTAAGGTGTGGGGTGGGTAACACGAAATACATAATTAGAATAATTCGTTAAAACAAAATCTTAATTCACACTATCGTAAAACTTTAATAACGTTACTGATTCATCATACTAAACTAGATATTTTTTTATAAAATTGTGATCAGACTTAATAGATCACAAAAAAAATGTTAAAAAAGAAAATAATTCATCAAAAAATATGCAGATAAGCAGTAATAAAATCAGTAGACAATGATCAGTTTAAAAAAAAAAAAAATATTAAAACAGATAAGTAACATAACTATAAAAAATAACTTTATAGCTTACATCTGTAAGAAGCTTCATGAAGGTGGTACTAAGTAGTCAGTTCCTCATTTCTCTTACAAATAACTTTAGATTAGTTGTTAATACTTCATGTGTATTTTGGAATACTGCTCCCTGGAAATAAGAAGTAAATAATATTTTTATAACAAATATAAGTTACACATTGTAATAAGGCGAATGAAGAGGCATCGGTAAATATAATAATACATGCTAGTTTTATTATGCAGAAATTTATTTGATTGAAAGTATTTCGTGTAATTACAATTTAACATCTTAATAACTCGACATTTCGTCATTATAAATACTCGTTGACTAGTATCATATCATTAAAACATGGGTGACAACGATCGTTCATTGAATACAAGGTAAACATAATAAATATAATTATTTTTTTCTTGTGAGACGGAATGAATTCCGGTGGAGACTTCTTAACTAAAAAACGTCCAAAGACGTGTTTTATTGCTAATGGTGTATTTAATTAATTAACACATAATTCAGAGTAACTATTAGGTAACCAACCAAAAAAGATTACATTGACTTCATATAATAATTTCAGTGACAAGATGATATAAATCTATTAATATACCATTTTAGCTAAACTCTGGTTCAATAGAAGGTTAATGGTGAACTGTGATATAATTATATACTTACCAAATTGATCGACACGATAAATAAGAGATTTTCAAACTTTCTAAAGAATCACAGTTACTTTTGTATCTTATAATATCTTTAATGTTTCGTGTTGAACTAATGTCGACCAACGATCGCGATTAGGAATAATTTAATGTTAGCGTTCTCGAAGCACACATAGAAATTTTAAATTGCCTCGTAAGTTCATATAGATGTATGAATAATTTGTTTAAATGCAAAACTTATGTGTAATATTTTTCAATTATTAATTAATTCATTTTTATTGTGATAAGTTAGTAAGAATGACAGCGTAGATCGTAATGCAAAACTATATGATATAGAATGTACTTCTTAGAGTGGAGGTCTATGCAGTGTATTGTATGGTTTTGCGATTTCCAATCTCTCAGTGAATACATTATGTTTTTCTGTACCTAGGAAGAGATCACTCTTAGCAATAACCTCTGGCTTGTGTTATTTTTAAGTCTTTCAATTTTATCTTTGCCTTTAAATAAAATGGCAATAAAATTGTTTGAATAAATAAAAATTTGTAAAAAAATTCAACTTGTTGCAAATGTTAGCAAATCGGACAGCAGTTCAAACTACTTCAAGCACAAGCCGCAACTCGTAAGTCGACTGTAGTTCAAATATAAACTTTTGACACATTTAACATCAATGCGCACTTCGAGGTTGGTAATTGACAGTCGTAGTTTCGCATTTGCTCCTAAAACTGCAAGGGTAGATAACTTTTCAACTAACAGACGTACGAACTACGACATACGTGCTACATATGGGCCAATACCTTTGGCAACCGACATACACATATTGGAAAAACCGACACAGTAAGTATCAGGCCAAGTCACGGGTCTCATCATATCGGTACCTAAAAATTTAAAAATACAAGTTTCCTTCTAATCTTCACAAAACAGCCAATTGACCCATGATGTAGAGGATGCATAAGCAAAGTGATAATTGATTAAAAGCTAAAAACTAAGGGTCTCATTTATTAAAAGTAGCATAACGATGGAATAGTTATGAAGAGTCACTCGGACATGCGTTGGAATATGCGTTTAAGGTCTTGCTCCGCTTGGCGTGACGGCCGACCAGAGCGTGCGGGCCTCGAGGCAGCGCCTCCTTACTGGGTACTCTCCGTACCCTCTGTACTCCGTACGATAGGGTTCGCGGGGAAACTGTACTTTCCGGGTAGTCTTTTTAGTGCTTTTTGATGCTACATGGTGTCGGTCTGAGAATAGAAAGGTGCAATAAACTCGGGTCTTCTACGTTTGGCCTTGCCTGTTCGGTGCCAGCCTTGTTGTGGTGGGATTTCGACAATAGGGAAGGTACTGTCAGGGACAATCCTGATTCCCATGATTATTACTTGATGTTGTTCTTTAGTTTCCATACGAATCTTAGTTAACATCCACGGCACTCAGTTGCAGTGCGAAAAAACATTGTAAAACAACATTCGACAACAGTCGCAAACATTCCGACGTTATGCCACGTTTATTGTTAAGGTCTTCATATTTTAAGACAACTAAACACAAAAGTTTAACACCATAAAACGACAAAAATATACTTCTGCTAATCCTTTCAAAACGAATTACTCAATAAAGTCTGTGGCAATAGCAGTATTACAATATAATTATGTATTAAGTAACTTTTATCTAAAGGGTCTTATTTAATAATTTATCCCGAAAAAACAAAGAATCTAGGTATCATCTTAAAATGATTAAAATTAAACTTATCAACTTAAATAATTAGTTATATAAACGTAAGTAGTTAAATTATACACAGTAGGGTATTTGACTAATATTCATCTGAATATTATATTATTTTAATAAATACCTGAGCTAAATTGAATTACGTATTTTAACAATAATCATTAATATTTTTATTTATTAATCTTGAAATAACCATTGAAAATAGAATTTATCTATCGGAAAGGGGATACTTTGCTAATAAGTTACCTACTATGATATTTATGATAATCCCACACCTTTTTGCTGGGATCAATACTTTTCCGATTAAGAGAATTAACTGTAAAATCTGCCATTACCGCAGACTTATTAAAACTGGCTAAAGGACAATACAAAAAGAGAAGTAAATATTGAAATATTTCTGCAGATACATCATATTATGTTAATTATTAAATTGAAGATTTATTTCAATAATTACTTTTCTTGTAAAAAATGTTGTTTTGCCGTTACACTTACGATACAAGTATGCGGTAATGGCTCGTTAAGTCGTGTTTACATTTGAGGAAATTAATGGGTTAATTATTATAAAATGTTTTTTTTAAATTTAAATTTAAGAAAACAACAATACTTTTTGCGTTAATAAAATTAATTGCATTTTTATTAATATAGTCATAATTATAAATATGTAATGGTTTTTTTTAATATTACAAAGAAAGTGACGATATCTATAGGAACTGTCAAATACCCCAATTACTATTAATAAAATAGAAACATTTTTATGGTCAACACTGACGTCAATTATATTTACAAAAAAAACTTAACTCAATCTACAATAAAAATTTGCACATCTCGACAACGTTGGTCGTTTTCGTGTCGTTATGTGTGTATTTAACGTTAGAGTTAGTTACCACCTCCAGAGATCGCCACCCCCTCTCGAATTTTATTTTAGAGATTTTTTTTATTATGACAAAGGCTTTGGCAGCTGCCTCTTGCAACGTGGCTCTGTGAAATTTAACTTCACCGTCTAAGCGCAGGTAAGAACCTGGTAGCCATTTTGTTGTATGCTAAACTCATGGGTCATGTCTGTTAGGATGACGTTTTCTTTAAGAATTTATGCGCATGTTTAAAAATAAAAAAATCTTCAAGATCAAAGGAGTTCAATTTCTACGAACGTAGTACCCACCAACCTTCTCGAGATACACAAATTTATTAAAAATAGATACATAAAGACTAATAGTAGTGCAATTATATGACTAAAAATAGACAATATATTTAAGAGGATAGAATTGTTCTAATTCCGAATTTAACCCATTTCATAAAAGAAATATAAAAATATTACTATACAAGACACCTGCGTTTTGCAACCGTTTACTGCTACTTATAAGTTGAATTATATTATAGAGAGATATTTTTAACATAACGCTGGGCAATTTTCATAGCTAGCATTTTATTAATTAACAAGGTTCACAATCTTTAACTATAGGTTATAATTTTCCCATAAAAATAGCTTTACTTTAAATTATGAACTAGTCAAACTAAGTTAATGCAGCGGACTTTATTGCATAAATTCTTAATATACTATGCTTCAGTGATACACTGGTGGTCTGTGAATGTCGCAGGACCAATGCAAGGTGATTTAATCGCATCGTCCTTTTGCGTGAACCGTAAATGTGTAAGATTACCAACTTTGTTCAAGATTATAACTATGAGGAAGCAAATTTGATTTAAAACACCGTAATTATCTCTTTAAAAAAATCTAGCTTACTCTACAACGACATAACTACCCACACTGACAACTTTGAGAAACGAAAATAAAAACAAACGAAGATACTCGTGCTTAAGTGTCAAGAGAAATTCGATTCCTCTAGTCTAGAATAAAGTAAATTTGAAAATCAAACACATTATTAAAATAGTCATCAAGACGATAATATAATAGTACAGTCAAATAAGATTAAACATAGGCCATATATGAAAGATAACAAGCTGTATTTTTGCATAAGCTTTATTAAGAAAGGTATTATTTTCTTATAATATAAATATTAATATATAATTTGTTTTTTTAACTAGGTAAGATTATAATTTCATGATGATATTACTTCTTCTTTCGAATTGTTTAAAAAATATTGAAACCCACAGAGGGGTGTAGCGAGGGCAGGTTTATCAGAGGTTGAGCACTAGGGCTCGAAGAAATCGGGGAGAACGTGAACCTAAGAACCAAGAAGGTATACTTGTGTGAATGAGCATATTCCTACTATTCATGCTCTATTTGAAACGATTAATTAATTGAAACAAAAACATCTAAGATGAATAATGTACGAATATAAAGTTTAATAAGCTAGAACATCGTTGGAAACGAGGTTTTTGGTACTTATTTATTCAACCTACCATCGTCTATAGTACTGAATTCTATTAAACTTCAAAAAATATATTAAATGCCTAATCAAATGCGTATATGCGAAATTACAGCTCTTTATCACTTAAAATCATTTGAATCCTTATTTGGCTGAGCTAATAAGTATATCTAGTGTAAAAGTGTATAATATAAACATTTTGTTTGTTTAATTCCAATTGCTACCACAAAAGGCGTTGATGTTTATGAACAGTTACTTAATTTAGAGTTTAATATCCTATATTCTGCTGTTTAATTCTTCTAAATCAATGTTCGTTTCAAAGCCTTTTCATAAGAAGTGACCGAATATATCAATAACATACCTAACGCATTGAAAATATACTAACTACATTTACAGATCTTCCAGCCTTCGTGACCGAATTCGAGAACAACTTACGTAAAGCATAAATAGACGAAATAAATATAATACCGACATATGTCCCATTCTTTTTTATTATAAGAAACCTTCGTCAAGTTATACGTAAGTTTGCCTCACATTTGGTCCCGACATAGTAAAACTGTGGGGAAGGTTCTTTAAACTAGCCGACAAATTCTGGGCGATAGCTGCAGTGCGATTCTGATAAATCCATAACCCGCGCCTTGCTGATGGCACGAGACAATACACTCGTGGCAATTTCGGTATATGATTAACTCGCTGGCATGGAAGGTTATATATTAGACTTGGCTAATAGACTCTTTAGTTATTATTTTGATTTATCTACACATATTTCACATTACCACCGGACTCATTTTATCCATTTTTTACTATAATCAAATTAATACTTAATTACTCCTTAATAAATTAAGCCTGGCAACGATATTTTATCCTGAAACACTTTACTAATGCGATACTGCCAAACAAGCTCGTAATTTTTAAAATGTTTACCTCTCTAGTTCTCTAGTTATAATTTGACAGCCGTTCTGTCGTCACACGGCATACGGTGACATATTTTAACCCATATTCTCATTTATTATTCTTATTTAAACTACTACTTCTATTAAAACAGTCAAAGCTCCCCATGTATATGGTTTGAAGTGTATATACCGCTGTGAATTTAGCCGTTTCACAGTGGTTTGAAAATCGAATTGTAACCAATACCATACAGTAATTGTTGCATTTCTAAGGCACATATTAAGGCATGCTCGTAGAAACTGAATCTCATACGATCTAGAATTCTAGATGATGTTTCAAATTACGCAAGTTTTTGCCAATATAACGATACAAAAAACTTCCCACGGCGCTTAGAAATTCAATTTATACAATAATCTTTTTTATTCATTTTATAATATAAATTATAGATAGTCATTTTAATAAGGTAGCTAGCTCTAAATATCAAAGATATAACGATTTGATCTTAAATATCCCTCCAGTTATGTACCAAATTAAAACTGCATACAAAGTTTTTATATTGTTTAATCATCATTACGTCCCAAGTCAATAAAATGTCCATTTTTTATTTGACAATTGCTACTTTTAAGGAACAAAAGTTTGTATAGACACATTCAACTTGTAATTTTTTATAGTTACTTGTAAATTTTAATATATATACGATATAATATTGCGGTGAACGTTATTAATAATAAAAATCTTAGTATCACATGGAAGACTTTTGAGATCTGCAATCCAAATACGTAAAAATAACTGTAAATTAATGGTATCTATTTGTTTCAAATTCAAGGTAAAATATTAATTCAAGGCTTTTATACTGAACATACCTAGTGCTTAGAATAGGGAGCTTTGGTTGTACAAATTACAAGTAAATATAAATGTTATAGGTATATTTTTTTAACATATTTACTATTTTCAGACATATTTTGTGATGTGTTGGCTGAATAAAAATCAGCCACTAGTAGCGAAGGCCACATTGCGGCATCGAGATTGCGTCCTTAGAGCAGCGTTCAGGTTTGCGTCTAGCGTGCGACTACGTAGTGTAGTAGTTTTAAAAGTCCTTCCCATATCTAATAAGTCTAAGAGACATGCCTGTTAAAATTGGTTAGATGTCTTTTAGTAAAACTAAGATCAATAAGGTTCTAAATGCTTTTAGAGCTGCATAACGATTATAGCGCCAATTACATGCTAAACAACTACAGCGTTGAAGCTATTGGCGTTTTAACACTTAGGCATTGGTAACTCTTTTTGGGAATTGGGAATTTTAGATTACACAAGTGAAGTTTTGCATACTAGAATTTCTGCAAAATTATACATTATTAATCATGTAACAAATTGTTGTTGTTGTGTTGACTGATGTGTACAGTCCCTTTGCCTGCTATTATTTTCAATAAGTTTCACTCCATCTCATTTCCATCAAAATGCTAATCATATACCGAAATTGCAATGAGTATCTTATTTAAAAAGTAATTCCACATCTACATTAAATGGGTAAATAAACAAGTATGCCACAACTTTATGTGTATTGATTATTAAATTAATAAAATATATATATGGGTATAATAAATAGGTTATCCTTATAGTTTTGTTAGTCTACTCATCTATATCAGCCAATATATTTCGCTTAAACTATCTTAGCTGAAATTCAGAACAGTTGAAGCTACTACTAAGTATTACTGCTTAGGTATGTATTCTAATTCTGAAAACAAAAAAAAATTGGTATTGCATTTATGAGTGATATTACATTTTTTATTTAATGTTGATGTCATAGAGACATTCAGTTGTATATAATATGCCAAAATTAAAACAAGTCTATCTTTAAGTTTGTAGGAGACTAGTGGTGCCATACCCTCATAACAAGTAATAAAAAATAAGATTAAATTACCAAGGTATTAGTAAAACACAAGCCTACATTGATTCTTTTGTCTCATTGTTTGTAAACAATTTTTGTTTACAAACATATGACAGAGCTATTTAGCTAGAATCAAGTTCAAAATTTCAATATCAATACACTTGACTGAAGCAGGATTCATTTTATAAATATGGAGCAAAAGTAGCTTACATTATAGCTACTTTAATATTAAATAATAAACTACAATACATATGTACCAATCAACTCAAATACTTTAAATATAATTAATGGACAAGATAATTAATTTAGGCGGCCAATTTGATCCATTGTACTCAATTTCTGTAATAACCAAATTTGTTAAAAATTTTTTGCTTTTAAAAAGTAAACGTACATAAGAACACAAACAAGTTTGTGCTGTTTTGTAAGATGCAAAACCCAACATTATAAGTCTTTCTGAGATTGGGTAACAAAATAATGTTCAGTAATTAGCCACTCTGAGCCATATAATACTTTTGACTGATACAACATTTACTTCTTTCATTTGAAGAAATTGGCAGTGGAGGTGCATTACTTTGTTGCAGAAGCAAATAGTATGGCTGATTTAATTGCAGTATGGAGAAAAGTTTTTGTAATTAAACTACTCAAATTAAAAAATAGTGAATGACACAGAACCTAGTGGAAGGTTGATAGTGTACGAATACAAGGTATTGGAAGTATTATTGCAGAAAGATAAACCTTAAATGCAAGAACTTATACTTACATCAAAGGTAACCAATCCAACAATCAATAACACATCTTTTAAAATCATTCAACAAAAATAAGAGACATTAACCACTGATTGCAATGTGAAATTTTGTTTGGCAAACATAAAAATCAGGGTATTTGCATCACTGGTGATGAATAATGGATCCATTTTGATAACTCGATCAATAAAATATATTTAGGAGAGATGCAGCCATTACTAATAACATATTCAACATAACAAAATCATTCTTCTACATGATAATGCAAAATGTTTGCTGCTGTCAAAACCTATTCTGAGGAGTTCTTCCATTGTGATACCTATTGCTATTAGAAAGACGGGAAATAGATTGTGCTGTGGCTAGTTATGGAAAATACTTTTAATGAAAGGTAATATAATTTTGTTTTACTTATTAATAACTTCTTAATATTTTTAAGAAAAAACAGCAGAATCTTGTTTGAATAAATTAAAAGTTACATAAACATTTTATTCATTTAAGTGTCAATTAGGTTAATTAAAACTTTTTTGAAACAACAAATGTAGTATTTCTTTAAAAGCAATGAAAACCTCATTATACATTACTGTACACATAACTTGAGTATACAATTTCTTAATCTACAGATTAGATAACACCTTAGCTGATCATACCTCAAAATGATGATTCATTATCATTATTTTAATATGTTAAGTAGTTAATATTGATTTTTAACTATCCCTTTATAAATGCAAAATTTCCCCAATGGTTGGCTCAATTAGGGTCAATAACAAGTATGAACATACTTTGACCAATGTATAAATTAGAACATAATTTAATAGGCTGCTAATTAAACATTTTTCAGTTGCATTAAAATGGAAAACATTACATTTTGGAAATATGATGCAAAGCAAAAATTGTTCATAGCTATGAGAAAAGTTATTGCGAAATTCCATAATTGACCCCACCTGTATTGAGGCCAGTGTTTTCGGAGGCGCCGGCGGGCTGTGGCGCAGGCATTGAGATAGGTGGTGCCTGGTTATTGGCCGGGCGCCCTTCCCCACCCGGCTGCAGCGTCACGGGCTGGACACCGTCGGAATCATCACGCTCCAGCGTGTGGTAATCACCAGATTCTTCGGGCGGACGTGGCTTGCACTTGCCGCAGCAGCAATTACAGCAGCAGCACAGACAACAACAGAAGTAGCATCCAGTTAAAATGCCGCATACGGTGAAAAGCACTTTGCACCAAGTGCTCGTAACGACGAAATAGGCGTTGACGTTTTCTTCTCCGAATTGCTCAGCTATGTATAACCCGAGGGAGCCGTAGTTATCATATATGTTTCGTTTTGTAGCGTCACTCAGAATTGTGTGAGCGCGATTTACCTCCTTAAACTTGTCTGCAGCTTCCGGGTTGTTTGGATTTTTGTCTGGATGATATTTTAATGCTAATTTGCGGTAACTTTTCTTGACATCGTCGGCCGTTGCAGTTTTAGGGACTTGCAGTATTAGATAAAGGCTATCGCCCGCGGTGGAGAGTTTTCTTTTATCCATTGTTACGAGTATTCTTCGATAGGTTCACAATCGTTAAATAATGGCGTTACAATTACTTAAACATGAAATTGATGAAAATCATTAAATCGTCAACCAAAAATCGTTTCTCCCTCTAACGAATGCAGATAATACAATCTGAAGCATAGACTCTTAACCAAACACAGACAACATTCTCAACGCTCCAAATAGATATAGTTTATGATATAAATTATAATTGTCTATTTTGTACATTGTTTGTAGTTTGTATTCCCTTTGAACAAGAACAGAACAACAGAAAGAACATGGTGATTAAAACCATGTATAGTTTTAATATTTTTTTTTTAATTTAAAATCGGTTTTACATCGCAACATGCTCCAATAAAAATGCTGGTAGATTTAACAGTGCAAGAAAATGTCAAACACTCAAAATACATTTAATCAAAATTTATAAAAAGAAGAACTACATGGATTTCGCAATCGAGTAAATAATATGTCAGAAAAATAAAAATACTAGAATAGGAAAAAAGTACCCCAATAGTAAAAAAACTTTCTTGTTAATAGTTATTCAATTACAAACTCATTTATTGTATTTAACCCTCAGCACCACTCGTATTAGCCTCACAATTACATTCGTGGGGGAGCTATGTATATAAATTGACTTTTACAATAAAGAGGAATAGAGGAATTTTAAAATTAATGCAAGGTTAATTTTAAGTATCGGGAAATAGTTTCATTGAAATTGTTAACAGTATGATAACATTTTTAGCGTTTGCAACTGTATGCTGTATGCACGGTTACCATTATATTAAGCTTTCTGGCGGGCGACACAAGGAGTACATGGACGCGCAAGTGCGTGTCGTTCATAATAACAAAAAAAATTACGCAAATGTGAAAAGTGGGGGACCCTACTCCCTCACGAGTGGTATTAGGGGTTAATATATTCTCCGAAATTTGTTGTTCTTAGGTTGTTATTATTATGAATTTTTAGTTTAGGTATCGATTTTGTTTATTTAAATGCTTATCTACTTATTAGGTACTTTCTAGTTACAGGATTTCATTTTGGATTTCTAGTTCATCAAGAATGAATAACAAGTCGAAGAAATGCTATAATAAATCTAACTGGACGCCTCTTTAATTCACTCAAACTTGTTTAAAGCATCTTACGTAGTTTCAATAAGTACACCTACCAACATAAACTATGTAACATAATTACGTTCTAGTAGTTCTGTAGTTCACCTAAGGTTGCTGCACTATTTAACCCAATTATGTCTATAGTAGGTATTTCTCATTAGTAAGTGAAGGTTAGGAAAGCCTCTTGATTAGAGAAGATCTTGTATACCGCCAATATATATTGTAATATATCGTCTAACAAGCAGCTTTGAATAAATTTTTCGAAAAAATACTGAATGGGCGAATAGAAAATGACTATAATATCCGAAGTGTTAAATAAAGGGTTCCTAAAATGTGTTATCTCGCTGTCTCCGTTCTACTAGTTATTTCTAAAGGGTGATATAATATTAAAGCGCAAAGTAACTCCGAACAGGACACTAAAAGTAGTTTTTACTCGTAGCTTACTAAGCCAATATGTACAAAGAATAAATGCATTTCGTTGCTATTTTAGTCCTTCTAAACGAAGGTGGTTTTTAATCATATACGTAGTATTGTATTAATCTGTATCTGAAACACTGACCTATTTTATCTATAGTATAATAGACTTCTAGTATACTATACAGGTCAGTTGTCTGATCATCTGATGACTGATACAAAATATTTATCTGTCGTCGTCGCTTGTTTTCTCACATCTGCCATTTTCGTTTACATTCAAAAAAAAAAAAAAAAAATTTAAAATTTAAGAGATGCATGGTTCTTAGTCACATAAATTTAAATAAGATTAATATCACAAGAAGATAGAAGTAAAAGATAAAAAAGTAAAAAGATAAAAAGTTTGAAAATCAGCTAAAAGTTACAAACAAAACCAATAAAGTAAAGGGAAATAAACTAATTATTTTTAAGTCACGAAAATTGATGAAAAATAATTACTCAATGGCTCCTAAACCTATTGTATTATCATCGCCGAACTGTCAGTGTCTGCTCGGAATCTACTAATTCGAGCTTTGCAGTATGTACTTGGCCATGGCGAAAGCTCGTGGTATTTTTCAAATATATAAAAAAGTTCTTGCAAGGCGACCCTACTTAGTTCAAGCTATTCAAACTGGAGCTTTAATGGGGGCTGGTGATATTATTTCGCAAACTTTAATAGAAAAAAAGTCCATAGCTGCTGTTGATTTTAAAAGAACTCTTCAATTTTCATCTATTGGATTCTTTGTTGGTGTAAGTGGACAAAATATAACTGAATTTTATGACATGTAATGAATATTCCATAATAGCTAAATTAAAATTATTTATGGTGTATTATTTTTTCAGGGTCCAGCTTTACGTGTATGGTATGGTCTTCTAAACAAACATGTAGGTGCCAGTGGTAAAACTGTAGCCATGAAAAAAGTATTTGTAGATCAATTCATATTTGCACCAACATTCTTATTTTTTATCCTAGTGGCTGTTGGTACTATGCAAGGAAAGCCTTGGGATTCAATAAGAAGGGACATTAGTTATAATTATTTAGATGTTCTAAAAACTAACTACTATATTTGGCCTTGGGTACAATTAGTTAATTTTTATTATATTCCCCTACAATATCAAGTATTATTAGTGCAATTTGTTGCACTTTTTTGGAATACATATTTGTCATGGAAAACCAACAGTAAACGGCCAGTAGAATAAAAGAAGTACTGATATAAATAGGTAATAAATCTATATTTTTCTGAAGGTTACACTTTGTATAAATTGATTTACCATCTTTAGCCATTTTTTATTACATTCTGTTTGCCTGAAAATAAGAGACGGAGAAGGGGTCGTACTTAGCAGATAAAAAATGGTATATTTCCCATTTTGTATTGGTATGTTGCCTAGGCTAAACTGTCACTTTATTTGTTATGGGCACCTTTTTATGTAGCAAATGCACTGTTTCTGTTACCTCTAGCTCTCTTGGCAAATGTTTATTTCTAATAAAATTATAATCTCAGATAAAAATTATGTACATAAACTTTGCCCCATTTACAATAACAATATTTAGTGTAAAATCCAACTATTGCCCATACAAAAATTCAGTTACAAATTGGAAAAGTTTAAGACCAAATATATTTTGTTCAGTGAACATTTTATAGAGATTGAGTATTTCTTATATTTTTACATGAAATAGTAAGTAGTATGCCAATAATTGGGTTGATGCCAATAAAATAGCTACCTTAACTGAAGTAAGGAGGTACTAAAATCATATTTATTACATTTGCTGTTGTAGAATGCCCAATACATGAGTTATTTACTTGCGAGAAAGTTGTGTTTGTAATTGATTGTTAGTTTCTTAAAGTAGGTAACATGTATTTTTTTTTTTTTGTATTCAATACATAAAGGTATAATTTAAGTATTAAATCAGGTTTCCTACTGAATCTGTGGATTTTATTTTAAATTATGTTGTGGTGTGTGTTAGGTTATATCACTAATAGTGCAAGTAAATCGCAGAACCTGCAGAAATAGAGTATCGAGCGGGTTCTTGTGAGTGTCTGGAACAGCTTCTATTCAGTCCTAGCAATAAAGTCCTCATAAATGTGGTAACACATGTATTCAGTATTGTAAACCTTCTAGCACATGGGATTATTTTTATCCTGTTATTCAGTTCCTTTGGGAGAGGAGTTTAAAGGGTTTGGCGATTTTACACCATAACTCCGTCAAATGTTAACCGATTAAAATATTCTTTTTGTACTGGATATATTATACTATAAGTTTAATTTTGCCCAAATTTCGTGTACATCTGATGAATATGATTGGAGATAGATTTCCACTAATAAATAGTGCTGCTGTTACTAAACTTTTTTTCAAATTCAAAAGTTTTTTAAATTAGGCAAAACAGGAGTAGTTCCTCGGGAGGGTCATTTGCGATTGGCAAATGCAAATGATACTCCCGAGGTCATTTCCATTGACCTCAGGAGTTTCCATTCACGTATCTCTAAACGTGATTTAAGGTTTCAAATAGTGGAAGAATATAGCTCCAAGAGGAAGAACAGATATATTATTCGCCCACACCACAATAAATACATCGAGCGTTTTATTGTCAGTGGTCACACGATCGAGCGACTAATTGAATCTACTAGCACATCGAGCGACGTATTGAAACTACTCGCACGTTCGAAATAAGTGCTACTCGAGAAAAAATTCCCAACGAGTCGCAGTGTGACACTATTGGGTGTGACTCGTGGGAACTCAGACGTATACCTCATTAAGACCTATTTAGCTACTCGCTATATCTCGGAATATCAAAATGAGGGGTCAATATTGCATGTGACAGCGATCCGATTGCACTTCACGCGATGGGTTGTGCTGGGTTCTCGTGCGTAGGTATTACAGCCGCTTCTCGGTTGGCCAGCCAGTCCTACATAACCTTCCGGAAATTGATTAGGATTACTCGTTAATCTCCGTAAGGGATGCTTACATAATCCATCTGGATTTCCTAGTGAGAAAATAAAAGGAGTAGATGTTGTGAAGCTAGACCACCTAGCAACGCGGCAATCAGTTGCGACAACCTTATTTCTTGTCATAACTCCATGACGAAAGTACGGGTGGATAAATTGCGTTTCTTGTGGCGTGCATTCTAGCGCTGCTGTCGCTGACCCGTTTGAAACCGCGGGTACTTAATAAAACGATTCATAATGTCAAAGTTATTTAATAAGAGTATCTCTAAAAATAGGAATTACAAAGTATGAAGTGATAACAAAGCTAATTATTTTACTTAAGGTCACACATTCGGTGGTGTACTTAAAATAGATTTTACAAAGTTTAAAAAGTTTTCCTAAGTGAATGATATTTTAAGATTAATGGCCGACGGCAGGAACGTCATCTGAAACAAATTGGGAAGGATTTTATTGTACAATGAGTAAGATTTTATTATATCGTCAATCTGATGATAGGTTTATATATTAGGTACACTAAAAATTAGCCCTAGACTGCAATCTCACCTGGTGGTAAGTAATTATGCAGTCTTAAGATGCTAGCGGGCTAACCTGTTAGAGGCATGTCAGTTATATTAAACTCATTCACCTTGTCTGTTTCTACGCGGCATCATACCGGAACGTTTAACGCTTCGCGGCATGTCTATGTCGGTAGCGTGATAACTAGTCACGGCCAAAGCCACCCAGCAGACCAAACCAAAGAAAATTCAGAAATATTAACTCCCAAATTTTCCCCGCCATTCTCCCACACGAAACCACAGCACTTCCCACTGCACCAGGCAGTTCGTAGGACGATAGATAAACTAAAAACACCTCAGATCATATCCAATACATGCCGCTTAATTTTAGGATTAAACTACTACGAGCGTGCATATCTTAGGCCCTGAGGCTAATTAAGTAGTTGCATTCTATTTACTACAACTTCTTCATTATTATCATATCAATCCATTACCGAGCCGCTACAGGGCACGGGTCTCCTTCCACAATGAGAAGGGTTTTGGCCGTAGTCCACCACGCTGGTCCTACACACCTTTGAGAACATTATGGAGAACTCTCAGGCACGCAAGTTTCCTCACGTTGTTTTTCTAGACCGTTGATGCAAGTCATATTAGAATTGCTTAAAACGCACATAACTTGAAAAGTTAAGAGTTGCTTGTGGGATTCGAACCCTTGAGATTTAATCCGATTTGAGTCCTCCTATAACTTGTCCAAATAGATGAGGGGAATTTACAAGATAAGGGTCAAGTTAAAGTACTGTAGTCTGCCTTGATCTTGTAAATAAAAAAACATAGCTACCTTCTTACATTACTTCTCATAAGTTCCGATATAGTTACTGCAACTGGGGCAGTAGTGGTCGGTATTTTTCGCGGAGTCCAAGCAATACGGAATGCAACAGCAACAACTGAAAACATAACTCTACTTAGTTTTTTTTAATAGCCAACGGGTAACCTCGATAATATCTAGATATTTGTCGATATTTCGACCAAGTTACGTGGATCGGGTCACCGAAGCGGTTGGACAATAAACCTCAGAAGTCAGCGATTGTGGAGCATATTTTTCAAAGGGGCGCCCAGCACTAGATAGAGCTACTAGAGAACCTAAAGTTCTCTCCACCGACATATTATACTCAAAAATTTCAATAGTAAAGTTTATTTTCAAAGACTAAGTATGGAGAATCCAGTGTCAGAATTATACAAACCAAGAAAGCATAGTACTACTTCCGAATTTAAAAGTGGCGTTGTCAGTGTAGTGTGTCGAACAATTCGCGACATACCAACTAAAAGAACACAAAATTGGCTGTAAGTATGTAGGTATGCCAAAGTAGTTTCCGCGTAATGCGCGAACAATCAGACCGACAAACAGAAAGTTATTAACAATAATATATATATATATATATATATATATATTATATTCTTGGAAAAGGTAAACTTTATAGTTATCTTATTGAACTCTATATAATATAGGAACCTATAAATAAATGTGGGTCTAACATCATAGGTACTTTTTACACAATAAACCAAGAATAGTTGGAAAATCCAAAAGTGCACGCCTCATAATCTCATTCATTACAATAAAATTTATATTATTTGTAAATATTAATTAAACTACATCTAATTTTACCGTGAAAAGTAATAGGCTTCTATTCTTCAAAATACTGAAGCCTATACAAAAACCAACTCGATAAGTGAAGTATTTCGCTCTTTAACGTGACCACAAGATACGTGTATCTGTATCTGACACACGGACGTCCAAGACAAGAACTTTTTTAAAAAATTTTTTAATTAGTTTAAATAAGAGATTTAAAAATATCATGAGTGTTAAAAATAGTGTTTTTTCTCAACGTTATATTCACTTAAAAAAGCAATAAAGAATAAAAAAAGTGACATTTTAAGTTGGAGAATCACTCGGTGTTCGTAAACTGACAGTAATACCCACCTCAACGCTTCGCTTATGAGGCGTGCAAAAGCAATAGTGCGGGCTTTTACCCCATATAACTACATTATTAATGACAGCATATCGTAATACCTACTCACCATATCAGGCAACAAAGTGCGGCAGTTATGTGTGTTCTTGTTGTGCTCCTAAATTTCACGGAAGTCTTGATGTTGGAACTACAAAACGGGCATATCGTTACTGTGTTGTCTGGGCCCAGCAACAACGGAACCTGAAAAACGAAAGGAAATACGTAACTCACAGTTAAAACTGTTTTTTTGTTTGCTAGCCAAGGGATAGGTCTCGTCGCAAGATTTAAATAAATGTATCGCAGCGCCGGTCACCTGCCTGCGGCCAGCACGTTAATGTAACGAGCAAGGTATTCGTGTAGGTATTACCTTATTACACTAATTAGCGATTTATTGGTCAAATTCACCGAATGAGCAGTTAGACCGTCGCCACTCTTTTTACGTGACAGCGTCAAAATTTAAAAAATATGTATTTAAAGTAAGAACACTTTATAAGCACTTTATAACGTCGTGTAGCTTGTAGGTATATCTGTTTGTAATGACTCTTCCATTTCCTCTACACAATACGCTGCTGTTTGATGACGTTACTGCTGTACTATCGTTCTCAATTTCGATAAACGGTTCATTTGTTTGGGTTACTAGTTCTGAGAACACTTGTGCGAAGTGCACGCTTGTCAGCATAGCTTAACGTTCCACGTGACAAACAAAGAATCGACTGTGAAATAAGAGAATAGTTGTTATACTATGTATAGTAGGTACTTGGTACTAAGTATGTAGTAGGAATGCGGGAATGAATATACCTACATTTTTAAGGTTCCGTTCTCCGAGGGTGCCAATGAGCATTATAATACTAACCTTCCGCTGTCCATCGGTCTATCAGCGGGTTATATCTAATGAACCCTACCTAATTGATACTTGAAAGTTTCACAGAATGTGTTAAGATCATTTTTATATCTCTAAATAGGCATTGTAATTGATGTAACGGTCTAAGATGGTAACGGGCGAACTTGTCAAGAGTGTGGTCGTGACGTTAAACCCAAACCATTAATCGGTTTCTAAGCGACATCATAAAGTCCTTAATCGTCAAGCAGCACGACTTTTTCTGTAAAGTGGTAACTAGCCACGGCCGAAGACTAGATCAGATAAAGTCATACTAGACAAAGTCAGAAATTATAAATTCCAATTTGCCCCTGCCGGGTAACGAACCCGGAACCTCGTACTTGTAAGACCACAGCGCTCACTGCTGCGCCAGGGAGGACAAATTTTCACTGCCATTAAAACATATACAACAATTGGCACAGTTAGCATTCTTTTTGACGTAAAACTGCAATTGTAGTTGTTATACGGAATAAAAATCGAAATAAAAGTATAATGAACTATAATATCCGTTTACGTATATTAATACTAATACAATGTGTTGACATTGTATTACTACTATTAATAATTCCATTCCATCCAAATTCCCACGCCATAGTGCCCAACCTACCACATGTGTTGACACTTACTTAGTCAAACAAAATCTCAGTAAAAAAACACAATATAACTCAAAGCAACTACGCTTCACGCGGGAATCACGTAACTCGCGAAAATCCTATTCTTTAATTCCACAGCTCATGGTTTCATTTGTCAAACAAGAGATTCGAATTCGTTTCGGGGTTGCTTTAAAATATCGTAATAATAAGTAGGTAATCTCTAAATATAGAAGCGGTGATAGCCCAGTGCGTAGAACTTCGCTTTTACTTTCGGGGGGCCGACTTCGAATCCAATGGCGTGAAAATAATATCCAAATACTAATACGTGTATCCAAATATTAAACGTGTATCCAAATATTAAACAGGGTTAATCTTCTCTATTCCCTATTTTTGCCATCTTAGGCAGGTAGACGCGGTAATTTTATAATTTTATCCCTTGTCAGATATCGGGGGATATAATTTTTGTTTCCCGACTATAATTACCGTGCTGGACAAGTTTGGCACCCGACCGCTAGGCACTGCGCGGCGGGCTTGGATGTCTATCTTTTCGTATTACTTCTAAAAGATCAAATAGGAAGGTTGGTACCTACCGCTTTCGGGGCGTTCGGCGCGGAAACGGTTATCGCGGACTTCTGAGACATTGGTAGGATTTCCATCTGAAAAGAAAGTTGGAAACTTCATTACAATGGAATGAAACGCAAAAACATCTGAAATTATAACTGGGGTCGTGCCTACCTACCTACTTGACTGGAACAGGGTGGCTAAATGTAAAATATATCGAATTTACATAGTTTATGTACCTAATTAGATGGCTATATGATTATATCTATTGTATGTAATTACATAATTTTTTTATCATCTTCATCCATCCTCAGTCTGTTATTGTAATAGTTCTGAGCACAGGATTTTTATAGGTGGCGGGATAATCCCGAAGCTTGGAAACTCCACGCTGCTCTAAAGCTGGGTGGTGGGCTATATCAAATGCTAGGTTAGCTATCTACAGCAATCCTGGAGCGTGAGATCAGTTGAGAGAGGACGACGTGAACTCTAAACCGACCCGTCTCGTTGTAGGACTACCCTTGATGAGCACCTAATGGAAATAAGTCCTAGAGTTGGCAGGCGCACCTTGTCTTCTCGGTGCCTCTTTGGCGATTTGATATAGATGCATTTTATTAGTTTCCAGTGGAGGATCTTCCAGGACGGACCGCGTTGCTGGGTGACGGAAGGCTGAAAAGCGTTCCCATGACCCAGCTACCACTGGGTGGCAGTTTGGAACACTGTAGGGTTTTAAGCGGTAAGAGGCCATCTTAATCACATAGCCTCCCCGTGGCGCGGTAATATCCGTGGGGTCCTCCATGTGTCCGTACTAACTATAAGCTTATAGTAAAATAAGTAGGTAGGTACTTACATCTTTGGTTGGTTCCAGATTTCTGGGATACAAAAGTTCCGAATCTTGACTCATTATTGATTCCTTAAAAAAGTTAATAACTAGATTTAAAAAGTTCAAAAATGTAGGCCACAGTCACACCTATTTTCTTAGTTAAGGTGAAATCGTAGGTAGGATACAAAGATACAGCTTTTGCTTATGGATATACAAAACGAATAGGTATGTAGGTTTATTTAAATAAGACAAGCTAATCTAATGTAAAATTTTTAACCAAATGCTTAGTCTTGAATTTGGGTTTAAAAGGGTAAATCAAAATAATAAAAAAAAAGTCGAAGGAAAAAGGAAAATTTGAATAAACGACAAATTTGATGAAGATAATTGGTACGTAATATTATTTATCTAAAGAAGTGTACGTTTAGATCCTGTTAAAATAAGACTTGCGTAGGTAGATACCTACCTACCTACCTTATTATTAAGTATATAGAACATAGGAACATAGGTACCTACATATGGTAGGGACGCAACTAGCAGCTACTGTTACAGAAACAAAATTAAACTGAACTGAGTATACATACTCTATAGGTCTGAGTATAACTATACCTACGACAACTTAGATGAAGAAATGTTCCCAGTTACTACATGATAATTAAAAACAATTAAAATACCAGCGCGGGCATTCATAATTTTTCAAGATCAAATTAATTCGTATAAGTAGGTAGGTACTGTACGTAAATAGAACCATGAGGCACCCATATTCACTTTAGGAACCTACAGGAAACGTGAAGTACCCATTGAACTCTCACTATAAAAAATACACTCACAATAAAGAATTAAGTAGGTATTATACTCAAAACTGAAAAAGTCCACGCTAAAGTGATAAAGAACAACCGCTATTAACGAATCACTTATTTTATGTTTTAGTTAAAAATTACTTCTAACCTTTTAAAGCTGGTATGGCAGCAATGAAAAAGTGGACGACACACAGTGGAAGATCGAACTCGAATGAAACTATATTTTATTATTTTTAAACGCTCTTGGCTATGGGTACGCTATTCAAAATATACATAATCGACGGAAGGGTTAGCACTCACTGTTTATAATAACGCGTGGATTTAAAATTCTGTAGATTTTTTATATGGCGAACGTTTAATTTATCAAGATTAATGAACTGTAAGAGAAATCTACTGTAGTAGAATAAACTTACGAATAAAGCTATTGAAATGTCTCAAGTATTGTATAACTATCGCTGTGTCCTGCGATTTCACACTCGTTAACTATGGCTTGTATTGTAGCATGATGTTAATAATATACAAATAGTAACGCTAGTCCGGGTTCAACAAGCCGTCTCGACAAAGCAATATTGCTGTAAGGGCTGGGCGAGTAAAGAACCCTTACCGACCTTAGTCTAAGTAAGTTAACTGTCGCATCTCGATATGCTTACTAGATGAGAGAAAAAGATCGTCATGAGATTAAAGGCGTCAAACTACTGTGCTACAATTTTCCTCAATAAACGGCTATCTAATATAATGACACAATGAGATACAACGTACAATCAAACGCTTTATAATACTTCTATTTTGTCTACTTTTGCGGAACACATTTCAACAATCGACGTAGATGTGCTTTTAGGGTCGAATGACACATTGGATAGGAATTGGATATCATCGATCATATTTTGAAGCTTGACTATCGCAAATTACCGTCTCAGGGACTCATATAGGTATATGAGTCCCTGAGACTACTTACTTATTTTTCTTTGCTTTTGCTTCAATGTATCGTCAAGATAGATCACTACGATTTCAAATAACAAAATTTACGATAAACATATTAAGGGCGTCAAATAATTTTTTTATTGGTGATGGAGCTACATAGAATTTATTGTGTGCTACCAGCCTTATTCGAGGTCATTCCCGATACCATAAACTATGATGTACCTACCTACTTTAATCAATATAAGCTTCTCGGAATTTAAATCAAAAGCTATAGTCAAAAGCTAGCAGAAAACTTAAAAGTTAATTTACTAAACACACCAAAATATTTGTAGAGCTCGTCCGAAGAAGTACTTTTTTTTTGTTGACTGAGGGGATATTTCCTTATTACTGACCCGAATTCTTGGGGGGGAGAATTAGGTTATGTGGGATTTCTATTCACTAAAACCCCCCTCGGTGGCCGGCCTCAGACGTGGGTGCTGGTGTAATTGAAGGTTGATGGACATAGGGCGGCAGGTTGCCGGACGCGTTCCTTACATGCCCTGCGAAGGGTTGCTATGTTTATAGGCAATGGCCAAGTAATACAATAAAAAAAAAACACCCTACAAATAGAAAATCCTTTGTGGTCCCAGTAAAAAAAGTAACTGTTCTCCGTCTCTTTAGTAGGCAGGTACTCATTACTCTAATAGGTAGGTATGTAGTCTTTACTAGGAGAATGGGATACAAGTGCTTTTCCTCTAGATCGGTTCAGCGGTTGAGCTATGCATTGTTAACTATCAAGCAACCGAGCAGACACGCAGATACACTTTTAATATTAGGAAGTGTCCCAATATCACTCTCGCTACCCTTAGTTAAGTCTATTTTATTGTTTGGATTACTTTTGTCTCTTTTTTGTTTGAACGCGCTAGTCTAGACAATTTAAAACTTATTTTGTGCTTGGTAGCCCAATTATTTAGAAGGTTTAGGCTATACATATACGGCAACGACTGTTTGGAAGCCGATGTGGTCGAGCCCTGGGGCTCAACTCCTGGCGAGCCTTTTCGCCCGCCCCCTTTCCCTGGTGACACTTTTACAGACCTTCAGCACAGCTAGGCATGGACGGGAGCTATTTTCTTCTCGGGGAGAGGACAAAATGTTTATTTTCTGCCACAGTATTATCCACTATTCTAGCATGTAAGAACGGTTGGCAATAATATCCAAATAATATATCTACGAACGTTATATTAAAGAGTCTAGTGGCTTCGTTTTTATTTTCAGGGTTCAGAAATCGAAGCCCAGCATGCACCTGTAACTTTTCTAAGTTATGCGCACTAAGCAATGGAAATATCACTTGCTTCGACGTCGAAGGAAAACATCGCGAGGAAACCTGCAAGCCTGAGGCTGAGAGTTCTCCATAATGTTCTCAAAGTCGCGTGGAGGCCACTAATCCGCAGTAAGCCATTTACATTGTGGGAGGAGACCCGTACCTTGTAGTGGGCCAGTAATGGGTTGATATGATGATGACGATGCCGAAGATTAAACGCGTCTAAAAAATCATCTAAATACATGAGTTAGAACGTCCTGTCTATATTCTTTTACAAGACTCATAGGACAAAGTAGGCAGTAGCTAACTTTGGGGCAAACCATACATTTAATAATTTACGCAGCGCTTCGCTAATCTATGTAAACGTGTGTGTTATGCAAATAAAGATCTATCTATCTATCTATCTACCTACCTAATTTCTTCAATAATATCTGAGTACTCCAACTCCATCAAAATAGAGGCTTACGTACTTTATACAAAATTTAAAATAGTATTCTAAGCATCTCCGCTATTGGGAAGACCTTGAATATATCATAGGCACCTACTCATAGCTAATTTTTCTTACATCCATGGTCATCGTTTTAAAAATAGTTTTGAGGCGATATTAAAAATCCGTTTTTTAATGTAATAATTTTATTTAACAATTGTTTCACTAAATAAATAAGTGGCGATTCAGATGTTAAATTGACGTTAAATGTTAACTTCATTGGAATGTATTATACTATTGCTTATTCTACATAAAGCTTAAACTAATAGCTTTATGATTATTTAAGACATACCTATATCTACCATGCGTCCAGGAAAATGTAATAAGTCGAGGTCTAAGTATAAGTAAATTATCTTCTATCTATACATATTATAATAAAATCGTACACTAGCCGTGTCTGTACATTAAAGATTATCGCAAAAAGAGAACTGGGAGACGTTAGAAATAAGGAACAGAACGTAAAAATGTAATTTTTGGAATTTTCCTTTTTTTGTCTGTGTGTCTGTTTATTTGTATGTTGTAAAACTAGGTACTGAACGGATTTGAATGCAATTTAATACACTTATAGCTGATACTTGGGATAAGACTAAATAATAGGCTTCGTTTTAGATATGTGATTAAGGTTTTTGTAGATTTTACTTCAAAACTCCGACATACCTTAACCGTTTTTAAATTTTTTTTCGGAATACGGCCTATTTTTAATTTTATTTTGCCAAAATTTCGTGAAATTTTGTGAAGCATTTCTTCACAAAATTTCAATCAATATTATTGTTGGTAAAGGAAATCTTTTCAGCGGACAGCAGCGCCCCCTCCCTTAAGAATCAACGAAACATTTTGAGCAATCTATTTGGTGATAGTTAAAAGTGATATACTGCATGATTAAAGAAATTATATTATTATATATCATTTATTGATTTTAAATTTTTTTCTTTTTAAAATTCTTTACAATGCTTACAAAAACAAAAAACACTATTAAAAATTTATCAAAAATAAAAAACATCCTAAAGAACTAATTTTATTAGCTACAAAAAAGGTCGGAAAGAAGTATCATAGTTAAGTCACAATAGCAGCTTTTTTGTTTTAAATTTTAGTAGATCGAAGGTAGAAACATTGGTAGGTTACATTTGTATCGCAGTATTGATTCTTAGTCAAATAATTAGTTTTATAATTAAGGGTATTTAAATAGCAGCAAAAACCTTTTAAATTCTTTCTAATCGGACATTCAAGTGAGAAGTTATGACCAGTTTAAAAAAAATTAAGGAAAAACTTGAACAAAACAGTTCTTTTTCGCAATATAAAAAGTTTGTTTTAAAAACTACACCCGATTATTGTATAAAAATAAGACACTTAAAAATATCTGTACAGATACACTTAAATTAAATGTTTTTTTACAGAATTTCAATTTGAGTAGATATCTTTACCTATTTAGGGCAACTAAGAGAACGATGCTGTCTCTTAATATAACGGTTACTATTTAGTAAGTGATAAAAGCTGAAACCGGAGTACATTAAATTTACTTCCAACCTTCAAAGTGGATCCTGTCTATTTCATATCAGTCCAGTTATCAGAGTTTACCCACAAAAATCTAGATTTTTTTGCCGCTGCTACTGCCAGACATCATTCAAATGAACTGTTCCTATGGGATGTTCCTGAAGAACATTTAATTTTATTTTAACGCACCACTTCATTCAATATTTGATGTTTTTTAAATACATAACTGAGTCTAACTTTGGCGGGAAACGTGCCACACTATTTTTCATTTCTGGCCACACTAGTTCTCTGGTGTGTATGCTAAAATCTGAGCATTGTATCTTAAATTATTTTGTATACTCGTAATTGTTTATTTTCACGGCGTTAAATAGCTTAGAATTAACGAGGATGGATTAAAATAAATACGAAGCTATACTTACTCAAGAGGAAATATGTATCATTGTACTGTATTTGAAGTTGGAATATGATGTGTTTTTTTTTCTGTAATTTCTTAATATTCTTCAAGAATTTGTAGGAGACCCGTGCCCTGTAGTGGGTCGGTAATGGGTTGATAAGATGAATAAAATCCAGCGGTTGTCCATGATTCATTGCTACATTGCGAGGAGTCCTAGCGCTACGTTTGCCGGTCAGTGGCGTAGTTACTTATGTAACCAATGGCCCAGAGGCACAATGTTTCCGGTGAGGGTCGCTATTTGTATACCGTAAGACACAACGGCCATGGGCCCAACGAGCTACGTGATACGTAGCTTTGCATATATGTACTTCAACTTTGCATCTCGCTGATGTAAAAAAGAGTCTACGTCGACGAATCTCCTAATTTATGATTTGATTACTCAGAGATACACTGATCACAGGGGTTTCTCCATCTCCCACTGAGTGACTGACCTTTCTTTCCGCGCCATAGTTAGCGAGAGAAGATGATTTAAAATTAAAACTGGCACGTTGATTGCACTTAAAAAATAAAGTAGGTATACCTACCTACTTAATTAGTCGAAGTAGGATCTTAAAAAATAAAACAATTTATTCTAATCGATTAATCTGTTCCAATGCTATAAAACTTTAGATACATTTCAAACAGTGAAAAATAAACATCTTTTAATATAGGTTTGTTTCAGTTTAACTAAAAAACGGTTAGTAGCTAAACTAATTAATATAAATTAAAAACTATAACGACTTTATATTATATGTATGTACATAAACAAAGTGATACAGAAGAATAAAGTAGCAGGTAAAATACTCGCGATTTTGGACATTTTATAAACTTTGGATGTAAAACTAAAGATTAATAATATAAAATTAAATTAAAATTATTTTGAGAAAGTAAGATATAAGGAGATGGATATAAATAACGAAATATTTGATAGTAATAGTGCACACGTGCAATCAAATAATATCTAATACTATTTTTGTGACCAACTTAAATAATTCGGTACCAAGTTTAACTCTAAATAAAGGATGGTCAGGTACAGTATTACCTACTTATATATTCTTCTGAATGGTATTTTTTCCTGTCCAATATATGAAGGTAATCTAAGATTAGCTGTTAAGTACAGATTTATATAAACAAATTTTGTAGAAAATTATATTTCCAATTTCTTAAGTCTTTATAAAAAAACTATATTTTTTTTTATTAATAAGTATCTATTATACCTAATTTCAGATTGGCGATTTGACTTAAGTATGATTTTATTAATAGATCAATACAGTCACCGTACTACCATCGCTTGTATCATTACTGTAATACTTTTGACGTTTCCTTACAGAATTATAATCTTTATTGTTAGAACGTCAAACTATGTTAAATGGAGGTATTTTAGAGTAATGCTGCTTTATGCGATGGTAGAACAATATTTGTTTGAGTTCAAACGACAAATGCTTCGAGAGCCAGCATAGCGAGTGCCGCCGTAGCTGCAACGGCCGGAACCGTTACCACCCAAGCGAATATTATGTTCCTGTAACAATGAACATTCCTGTCACCGTTATCAACCTCTCACAGCGTATTATCGTCAGGTATGTTTGTTTTTTGTATATAGAGGCATGTAGCTACAAGCTAGTAGCGTCTATTCTGTTTTACATAATCGTTATTTTGATTGTAAATGTTGATGTTGGAAAAGAGCAATAGAAGAGTTTCTTTCCGCCTTCTACAAAACAGAATCTGCGTTTCGTACCGTTGTTAGAGTCACTATAAACACTTTAAATTTCAAAAGTCGATCAAATTTTCGACAGAAAAAAATCAAAGGAACCTGAAAATTTGCAGTAAGATTATCTTAGCTATTTATTAAAATTTTGGGATTAATAAAATAATTTAATTAAAAATAATTTATACGTAGAGATTACCGATTTGCTTGGGAAATGAAAGTAAATGTCAAAGTTAAACGAATATTGACTGTAAATATAGTAGTTGTCTTAGCAAGTACGGTCGGTGATACGCTAGTGATTATGACTCCAGCCTTACTTTTGGGGGGACCGAGTTCAATCCCTTCCCAGACCTCTACTAGCTCTTCGGATTTATGTACGTTTCAATCGACTAGATATCACTTGCCTTAACGGTGATGAAAAACATCGTGGGCAAACCTGCATGCCTGACAGTTCTCCAAAATATTCTCAACCAATCCGCGCTTTGCCATCTCTTTTTCGATGAAGACCCGTGCCCTGTATAATGGACTGGTAATGATGATGATGAAGCAAGTACGTACCTGAACAAACTCCAGTCCACAGATTTTTCGGAGAAGTATCCAACGCAGACGACGGAGCCAACTTTGCAGTGTGTAGTGGATATAGGCAGGCCAGCCTTGCTAGCTACCAGGACGGTCAAGGCTGCTCCCAACTCGATCGTAAACCCACTGACGAGTACAAATTTAAATTTTGCTTTAGTTATATATTGGATAGAAGCAGGCGTTACTTTGCGGAAATCTATGATATATTATGAAAATTAAGCTTAATTTGCTATACTCCGCGAAAAGCAGGAGAATCTGTATGATGTAATTTATAATTTCTTCAATCCTTATACTCCACATAAAACCGATCTTCGGCAATGTAGGGTACATTATGCTGCGCAGGTACCAGTAACAATTATTGTATTAGTATATTATAATAGTAATATATTAGTGTATTATAATATTAGTGTATTATCAGTATATTATATATAGTTCTTAACAATTATTCATTGTAAATTCAACATCTCCAGAGGACACTCCGGTTTCGGCGCGAAACGTGCGTAGAGGGTACATTGCTGCAGATCTGTTAGGTGTGGAGTATAAAAATTGAAGAAATTATAAATTAAACCATACAGATATTCCAGCTTTTCGCGGAGTATAGCAAATTAAGCTTAATTTTCATAATTAGTTATATATTTTTGCATTGCTTGTCTAAAAGCATTCTTTTTTCTCACAGATTTTAATCGTAATTATAAACTCAAACATCATAAATCTTTATTATATAACATAATGCTGATATCGGATGCTTATTATAAATAACATTAATACAGGGTATACCAAGCTAGATCCCTGTAATTTTAATTCTCACTCGAAGTTTTTAAATAAATAATTAAAACTTACTGGCAAATCCAGTGTTGTTAAATTATTATCTAATCTTGCTACTTCCGGAATAAGCGGAAATCATAATATAGTAACATCTATTTTTATTAATTTACAAAAATAGGTACCTACTTTTGCAATTTGTTTAACATTTTACATTTTGTTTATTATCAATATACCATTTCGTTTTACTAAACATAAATATTCGCGTGACACTCAATTAGAATAAATTCCAAGGTAACCTACATACCTAATCTCCATCAGGAATAATCACAATAACATCACAGAGTCTCTTCGAAAAGTAGGGATTTCTATTTTCTTCGGATGGATTGTAGCTGATAACCACCTTATGCGTAAATACTCAAGGGTTGTTAGAGCGTCACTGGGGATGGGGGCGACATAAACTTATGCGCCTCCTCAGAGTCCTCGGACCTCAACTTAGGGTGACGTTTGGACAGTTCGAAGAGTAGGACATTACTTTAATTTTTTTTAAACTATTTGCAAAGTTAAATAATAAGAATACTTATGAAATTCCTCAAAATTCTAATCATTTTAATAAATATCTCACATCATTTCAATATAAGAACTTCTTATCGTTATAATTGGCGGAGCAATCAGAAGGCCCACCTGAAGGTATGAGGAGAGTCACACTTTCCAGGTAGGTGTTAATCATGTGCCTGTAACTGCAATCTCGGTAATAGACCGGATCAGAGCAATGTTTGGCAGAAGAAATAAGCAGGGTACGTACTTCCCCGGATGAGCTCTGTCACAAAGTGCACTACCCCTACTAAAACTACTTACGTGTCAGGCGTAATGCTGGTGAGATCCTCGCCCACAGTACGAATGACGCGTCTTCCCCAAAACCACAGGCCCAATGCTATGCCAACGCCACCAAACACCAGTATTGCGAGCGGAGTCTCTGCTCGCGCGTGGGCACCACCTTCTGAGTATAGCAACCAGAGCGCTACTAGTGGACCTATGGCGTTGCTGAAATTATAGCAAAAAAATAATGGTTTTGAATCATAATTTCATTCTCTATGTCCCGTGACCACAGACTTTATCTTTATTATTTAGGACTTTATTTACAAAGACTTAAAGGCTGTTTTTAATAAACTATCGGAGAATAATTATTGACTGTAGATATACTGCACATAAACGATTTTACGTTGAAAGTACGCCGGTAGGTAATCTATCTATATTTACCAACGCTAAATGCCCGTAACTAAAGTATAGTATAGAGTCTACACGAATAATAACCTTGACTTCCAAGATCTACTACTAGAATTCTGATTGAAACTTCGCTTACATTAATAATATCATTAGTATATTATTATACTCGACAAGTCAAGAGGAAAGAATGAAACTATATTTTCTGTATTACTACTACTTTTAGGCCATTGATCTTTCTTCTCTCAGAATTAGCTTTAGGCATTAGTTCACCGAGCTGGCCAGTTGCGGTAGACTCCACACACCTTTAGAGAACGCTATGAAGACCTTCTCAGGCATGTAGGATTCCTCACGATGTTTTGCTTCACCTTTAAAGCAAGTCCTATTTATATGCTTAAATAAATACGCTCATAACTACGAAAACTTAAAGGTGCGTGCCGGGTAGCGAGCTCGGTCCCCATGAAAGACAGCCTGAAGCCCAATCACTGGGCTATCCCCACTTAAAAATTGATGTATCTACGGTTGCTTGTATAAATTATATTTTTGATCGAATGCCAAACCGCTCGTTTAGCCAGAAGCATGCAGGCAATCTGGAGATAAGACAACTACATTTTACTGGGGTGGCGCAAAGGTAATAATTTGGTCACGGACAACAGATATCCAACGCGGAGTCATTGGCATCTTTAAATGTTATGATTTAACGTACTAATTCTGTGGTTCAAAATTTTATCCTTTGTGCAAGTACGAAGCCAGCTCTTCTGTCACCAGGCTAGACGATAGAATGCTAGGCAAAAAATTGACATAAAATTTAGTGTGATGAATATGTTACCTACTCTTTACGAAAGTAGCATTCTTAGGCATCTAGTCTCACCTGACATCGTTGCCTCCATGAGCAAAAGCCCCGAAGGTAGCAGTAAGGACTTGTAGAAAGGAAAACAGTCGCAGCGTATCCGTTGGCGGTGGTGGTGGCACCACCGCAGGCGCGGGACTGTTGCTGCGCAACAGTGGTGCAGCACTAGAGTTAGGCGTAATAGCTGCAAGCTGAGTGTTCCGTATTTCACACTCGATACTCCACGCGCTGCCACCTTCTGGACCCTGAATGCAATTAAGTTAGCTTTTAATCACAACTACTGATATAGTTGGTATTTAACTAACTTCCTTCAACGAAGAGGTTAACAATTCGGATGTTTTTCTCATGTAATGTAAGTTGTGTTTACGCATTCAGATACGGTATAAGATATGATTTCAGTATATCGGGGTACACCAACATTTTCTATCAAAGTTAGTAGTACTTAGTTAATATTTTTTGTCGACTGGAAGTCCGTTGTTCAAACATTGTTTTGATTTATTCAAAAATTTATTTTAGTTGGTATAAATAACATTATAGATACTTTTTTGTTGGTATAAATGTAATTTATAGAAGAACTCGTTTTTTTTAATCTTGTTTCTTTAATAATATTTTTTGGAAGGTTTCATTGTTTGTTAGTTGAAGTGCCTAGGTTTTAACGCGCTATTTGCCATATTCCAGTAGAATGTGGCAAATAGCGCGTAAATATAAGTTATACCTTGGCTGCAAAGACACCTGGTGGAGGTTATGATGCAATCTTTGATGGTATCGAGTGGGCTAACCTGTCAGGAGCATGGCATGTATAATAAAAGCATACCTCTATAATCGGTTTTTAAGCGGCATCATACAAACGCTTGGCGCATCGAACATAATCTGTTATATGGTCGATGACATAACGGCGCGTCTTAATCGGTAGGTGCCACGGCCGAAGACCAGACCGGTGAAAATTCTTCTTCCGCTTACAAGAACACAGTAAGTTCTAAGAGCTATGTAAAGCACTTTGCTTATAATAAGCTTGTGATTTGTCAATGTTTTTATTTAGGTAAGGAAAAATACGTAGATAAATTATATCCTAAATAATCAAGGAATGGAGCACACGGGAACACTGCTATACTAAAAACTCGTCGGTTTCGTATTTGGTGTTTACCCCAATTAGATAACCTATTTAGTTTTACGTAGATCTTTCCATGATTTCGGAACGATTGCGGTTCGAAAAAACGTTCTTTCGATTTAGATGAGAATCACATCTCTGTAACTCATATCATGAAATCTTTCTCTGTTGCTATTTCTGTAATTTTGTCGTGTAAAATGTTATAAGGACGTTATTGCATAAGCTTACCTTATCTGATCTTGGTGGAGGAGTGTCGAATTCAACTGTAACGGGAGGCATTCTCATCGCCGACAGTCGTCCAAGCTCACCACGAGCAATAGTGTCGCATGAATCTCCGAGAAACCCATTCTTTGAATCGTAACTTTCACCCATACCCACAAGCTGAGTAGAATCCAAACTTTTACAGCAGCTTAACGTCTCGTCTATGTATTTCAAGGTATTTATCTGGGGATCCGCATCTATTAACTGTAAACGTGATTTGTTCGGTGGGCTTAAACTTCGGGAAAGAATACTGCAGTCGTCCATCGTTGCCAAGAGAGCACGGTTTCTAGCATTCATCTCTCTAACACCAACAGAGCATTTGTCTGCATCGCTCAGTGTAACCATTTCTGCGCTCTCCGCTATAGCTTCGAGGAGTTTGCCGTCTTCCGATAGTAACGAGGTTGGTCGTTGAGGAACGCTGTTTTTTGTATGTGTTGGTGTATTGGCTGGGGTCGTTTCTATAATAGGCAAATATTTAAAAATGTAAGTTATGCTAAGACTCGATACGAGTTTAATTACGTACATATTTTAAAAGTTAAAATATAAAATATAAAGAAGGGAATATGTTTTGCTTGAGTGATAATGCCATGTTGTTATGCCATAATATAAGAGGTTGACCCTTGCGACATATTTTTCTAATATGGTAGACAAGCTTTGACCATTTGTAACTACATTATAAATGGCCCCCAATAGCACACAACGACTATCGATGACGGTAATAAACATGGATAAAATTATAAAAAGTTATTTTGGTTTCTGTGTTCTTCACCCACGCTTCGCTCTTCAATTAAATTGTCGAAGATGGGTGACATACAAGACTAGGCATAGTTCCTTTTAATCGTAATAATGTTTTTTTATAGAATTGATTGACGGACTGAATAGATGACACACTTGATAGTAAGTGGAAAACCATCGCCTAAACACAGAGCAACACTACCAGGAACACCTCCTCCAAAGAGCTGCCCTATATCCATTAACCTGCGGCGAAGGTGCTTTACCACCACAACCTTCAGACCAGAATCACAGTAAATATATAGTTACTGTGCCGCAACACAGTTTTGCAACAATGCTGATTTGCGTCAGAAATTAGCTTGGCAGTAGAACTTCCCCGCATGAGCTGGTATTAAAAGCTCTACTTAAAACGGAAATTCAGTGAAGTATGCAATAATATCTCGTGAAATGTTGTAAAGGTCATATTCACCGTTCGATAATCCGAGGGTAAAGTTCACAGGCGGTGGTATAAGCTGTCGTTTATAATAGGGAACGAGGAAGGCGCACACGCAAATCGCTCCGAATACACCCAAAGCCAAGGATCCTGATAACGCTGCCCATAGTGGTATGTTATCCATTGCTAACACTGTACAAATGAACAACAATGGAATTAAATTCGATTCCGGGGCAAGTATACTTACAATTATTATTTTCCGCGGTATACAAAATGCAATAAATACACGTACATTGAAATACATACACGTACTTGACCACTAGAAGGTGGCAAAGCTACAAAATGGAAATAACTAAAGGATCACAGTAGATATTTAAATAACACAAAACACATAATTATTTATTTGTGCTAAAATATACATCGCCTTCTGTGGCATCCTTCTGGTACTATAGACGAGGTACCTAACCGTCGCGTCGGGCAAAAAATGCAATCCAACCAATTTTATATTTATATGTTATTGCACAAAAATAAGTCTTAGATAGAATACGTTTAGCCATAATATGTCCAAACCGTCTTCGTGTGTGTTTGTCTGGATAGGCCACCACAATTAAACTTTCTATTCATTTAACTCTTTAACTCTGTTAAATACGTCAACAACAATAGTAAGTATTCGATAACAACAAAAGCTTTGAAACCATTAACTCTATTTCCTTTTTAATAAAACTTGCGTAGGATTGATTTGATTTTGTTTATTTATTTATACTCTTTATTTGTACACCACTCAGAAAAACAAAAAAAAAAGAACAAACACTTCAAGAATGAAGCGGGATACAAAAGGCGGCCTTATCACTACGTACCGATCTCTGCCAGGCAATCTTAGGATTAGGAAAATTAAAAAGATTTTACACGTTAGAATAACTTCCCGTAAACATTACTCGCATACCAATGTAGGTAGGTATGCGAACGACGGCGAAACATATTAATATTTTTTGTACTACTCGTTAAAGAATCTCAACCGTATTTATTAGTCAAAACATCTGCGACGAATAATTGCGTAAAAAATGCCTTATTACAGTCTGAAACGTAAAATCTGTACCTAACGGTTGAATTTGGATATAATTGTTAAGAAAAAGGAACATTTGCAAAATAATCATGTGCGGGAAAGATTCTTTGAGCTATAGAGATTTTGCAATGGATAACGCAGTCGTAAAATGTATTGACTGACAAAGGTAAAATACGATAAAAATACAATACTTACATTTCGGCCCATCGAGGACTACACTTAGGACATTAACAGCAATAGTAGCGCCATAGAAGAGTGGTAGGACTTTCAAGCCTGCGGTCAACGGTTGAGGCAAACGGAGTATGAATCTACGCACCAACCAGTATAACACTGCTGATACCGTACCGCTGAGAGCAGGTGATATAAACCATGAAAGAACTGTAAGTGAGGAAATTTAATGTTATGAGATTATTAATTAAGTTACTAAACGGTATGTTGATATGTTCAGTTTATAGTCACGATCCAGTGGTATAATTCTGGGGTAAATTCTTCTATAATTTATAAATTTAAAATTCATATTAAAATTTTGGAACCGATAGAGTATGAACTTGCATCTCTGCGGCAATCGCGGTCTGAGTGCTTTGCCTAAGCTATGGTCAGTGGCGTGCACTTCATGCACAAAAGCACTGCTTACCCTAAAATTTATATATAACTCGTATAGGAAGAAGAATAAGCTGTTTTTTGCAATTTTCCTACTGTATGCACACCCTGGTAAGACGGTTTACGGTTCTTATGCCATTGGTGCTGAAACGAATACTTTTACCTAAGTCCTTTTATCATTCATATAGCGACTAAGGCGTTATCTAGTAGTGGTTTCAATAATTAATAGTATGTTAGGTACTTCTAAAGATATTCTTATTTCTTATTTGATAACTTAGAGATCTCGATCATACCAAGTTATTTTCACCAACAGAAAACGGACTCCAAGGTATCTTAATCCGTTTTTTTCAATATATTTCTGAGCCGTTAACCATCACTTGTCAAAATCTAACTTAGACTTATTGGTGATCTTTAAAGTTCTACTAAATAAAGTCTTGGTACTTGGAGGGTCTGTGCAAACAAACGTAACTGATCGGTAAACAAAAATAAAAATAAAATTTAAGAATACTCTTAAAAATATTATCCACTATAGGTAGCCATTAGGAGACATGGGAGCACTTTCATAGCCGCATAGGTATCTATCAAAGAGGCATGCCCATTATTATCGGAGCTTAGATTAGGAAGTCTAAGTGCACTTAAATTTACATACTCACCAATGGCCCCCAGAGTGGACCAACGTACACCAACAGGGCCTTTAGCAACCAGTGTAAATCCAACAGTGGCACCAACTACCGAGTGAGTCCCCGAGACTGGTAGCCTCAAAGCTGTGGCAAGGATGAGCCAGGTTGCTCCCGCAATCAGAGCAGCCAGGCAACCGGCGGCCAACAGACGCTCCCCTCCATTATCGTACAAAGAAACGTCCAGTATACCCTTGCGCATAGTGTCGGATACCTTGTAACCTAGCAAATAAAAGCACATTTATTTAAAACCCGCTTGTTTTAGTTTAACAATAAGTAGTTATACAACTTTATTGCGTCCAAAAACTAAAAAGATACAAGTGATAAACTTAAAAATAACAGATACAACTACCAGACTATCGAAAGATAATTTAGTAATAGTTCTTATTGCCAAATTAAACAACTGTTTCATTTTAAATAAGAAGCTCTTATAAGTCATGGTAGTAAATTAAAACAAGATGAAACTTACCAATCAAAACCGCACCTGCGATTTCGAAAATTGTTGCAAGTATGCATGCTTGTGTTAGTGTGAGGACTTTAGACCCAACGCTTGTTCCGAATGAGTTCGCCACGTCATTAGCGCCGATCCCAAACGCCAAAATAAATGCAACCACAAAACCACATATCACTAACCAAAGCAAATCTTCTGAAAATGGTTCCATCACTTCTTTCTAATTCAACTGTATTTGAGTTTCATCAGGCAATTGGCTACTTATGATAGGTAAGTACCTAGGTACTACTTAGGTACTAAATGTAATTTTTTTCTAGCACCTATGTAATTTTTATGCACATAAATACATATTACAGATAACAATTAGTAAGCTTCGCTTTTAACAAATATTGGCTAATCACGACAGTAACAATAAATCCCTTCTTCGTCAATTCAATTCTATTAGCATCATCATTCCGTACAAAAATAGATATATAATTATAATTAGTAGATACTTAACATATTGAAGGTAATAAATGTTTTATAAACTATGAATTGTGACATTCAATTTATGGTTAGGTTTAACGATATTGGTTGAAGTTACAAAATTGTGCGTCACAATGTAAGATGTTTAAAACGCAGTTTTTGGAGGTGGTGCTGTTTCAGTAAAATAGGCTTCATTTCTGAAACAATAATTAATTACGATGTTTTATTATTTTCTGTAAATTAATCTTACCTAAGCAATTAAAATATCACTTGCTTTAACGGTGAAGGAAACATCATATAGAAACCCGCAGGCCTGAGAGTTCTCCAAAATGTTCCCAAAGGCGTGTGTAGTCCACAAATCTGCACTGGGCCAGCGTGGTGGACTACAGCCTAAACACTTCTCATTGTGGGAAAAGATCCGTGCCCTGTAGTGGGCCGGTAATAGGTTGAAATTTTTATTACGTTTTTTTAATTTTAAAAAATGTATCCCCATCACTGAGTAGTTCTATTAACAAAATACCGTATCAAATCTATGTATCACGTGCCTAAGTAAATATGATGCCATGTGACGAAGTGAATCGGCAATCGTCTTTAGAGGTCATTTTGTTAATTTTATCTTCTCTGTTAGTTTTTCAAAACTAATAATAACGTGAGTTACCATATAGAAAACACACTCACTAACGAAATTGAATTTGGCCAGAGACCACATGGTTCTGATAATATCGATTTGCTGACGCCATTCATTGAAATTTTCGCGCTTAAATAAATATTCCATCATATTCGCTTGAAAAAATATCTATCAAGAATCTAATATAATATTCCTGGTGGAATAGAATTTCGCTATCCCAAAGGCTTCCTATGTGCCCTCTTTTACCTAATTATAATGCTTCGTTAACTCGTAAATTCGAAAGACGAAATATGATAAAGTTACGCCAACATGTGGTCATATTTAGTTAAGAAACAGCAAAAATCAATTAATAACTGCAAGAAAATATCACTTACTTTTTGAAAATGTAGGGTTTTATGGTCCTGCGACTCAAAAATCGAGATTTTGAGAGTGTAGCAAGCCGCCTTGACTCTCTCAGCTGTACACTGAAGTTATCGAGGGTCGCCCCATTCCATAGTCTGAATGGAGCATGCGCGAATCACCGCCACCCCACTTCTGCAGACCCCCTTGCCGTCGCTATTATTACAGAGCTGTAGGCACGGGTATTTGCGAGGGACCCCCTGGAAACAAGCCTTTATAAACTAGACGCTATAACAAGTTTACGACTCATCACAATTCCTAAGTAACTTGGTATGTAATGTAGATGGGTACTTCGTTGACCTTGTGTAGTCGATGGGAATTTTTTATAGAGAATTATTGAGTAGGTGTTTAGTTGAAATACCGCTACTTTTATGAATTTTAAATATTTTTGGATGTTGTCTCAAAATATAATCCTAAAATTTTTTTTCCAAGGGTGGCACTTCATAAATACAAACATATTGCTGTTCATACTCATTCATATCTACCTACCGATTGAACCATTTTAATTAAGATTTGAATCAAAGCAAATTTTTTTGGACAATCTTATGGATGATAATTCAGTTTTCGCCCGCTTAGCGGAATTTTTTAAGTTTGAGTTTAATTTCTGTAATACTTGTGTACTTGTTATTTGGTGCTTTTGATGTTGTTAGCTAACTATTAATAATAAATAGGTACGAAGTAAAGTACAAATTTGCTTAAGCTCCGTCCTTATGTACTTTTCACTGGCATTTGTGTTCGGTCAAATTTAGCCCTCCCGTTGTTTAATGGCGTATGGCAATACAATAATTGTAGCCTGGCTTTTTGAAAACAATTATTATTTTATTCGAACTAAAATAAGGATCTTTAATTTTTACAACATCTGTTTTGCTGTAGAGGTTTCAGCAGAGCTAGGTGCCTCAGCCAGGAGACAAAAATTATATCCCCCGATTATATTCCCTGAGAGGTAATATATTTAACGTGTCCACCTGCTAAAGCTCGGGAACATGGAATAGGAGAAGTGTAACCCGGTTTATTATTACACATATGTTATTTGGATGTTATTTCCAGTTGTGCGACAATGCTCTGAGATTTGACAAGGCTGTGAGAAGAAGATACATTTTTATCCTTTGTCTCGGAGATGTTTATCTCCTGCCCATGTTAGCAATGCGGCTGTATAATGGACTTGATTATAAAACGCATTATAATTTACGTAACGGGATTTGAATCTTCGCCTCTCCGGTACAGGAGTTCTGAGTGGCAATAAAGTCACTGTCCTACAGTGGCTTGGCTAGTGTAAGCCTATGCTGTAATTATTGCAGCAGTTAAATGAACTTTTTTTTTATATAGTTGATTCTTTTAGATCTCTTCTGTTGTAACTTTTGTGTTTATGCAGGAATTTGATTTCGTGAAAGATATTAATTTCCTAACCTGAAGTAGATATCCTAATAGACTACAAAATTCTATTTAGAAAACGATATTTCCAAAACTGCTTGCTGGGGGCCAAATATTTCACCAAAGTACTGAATGGATTTGACTGTTAAGAATGGAGATAGATTATGGATAGTTAAATTGTAAAGAATCGTTGTTGTAAAAGAGAGTGCGTGCCAGAGAAGGCAGGTAGTCGACTTTATTGGGCGCGGTTACTTAGATTTTTTATTGCTTTCGACGCGCGGGCAACATTAGTCTCTTGCAAAGCAGATTGCAACTGGAAAACCATCGCCTTCTGTTCTACGCAATTCTCTAGCTGGACTAAACTAGCGGTTCAAAAGGTACTACTGTCGTTCTCATAATGTTTGCAGTAAAAAAAGGATAGCACTTTTAACATTTTAAGGGTTGTCAATTTAGTTTAGTTTAGAGATTTGTGGATATCAGGATAATAAGCGTTGGATTGGAGCATCCTCAGGAGATGTTGACTTTACAATGAATAATTGTTAGGTCAACATATCCTGAGGATGCTCCGGTTTCAGAGCGAAACGTGCGTAGAGGGTACATTGCCGATGATCTGTTTGGTGTAGAGTATAAGGATTGAAGAAATTATAAATTACACCATACAGATTCTCCTGCTTTTCGCGTACTATAGCGAATGAAGCTTAATTTTAATAATAAACTAATATTACATCGTAATTTGTAGGAACTGTAGTCGGTATCTAACCTTCTTCTCAGTTGGTACGCTCTTGTCAGAACGGTCACAAAAATATATCAAAATTTGAGAGAAATTGTGACTGCAATAATTTGAACGTTAGAAGCAAAAATAAACTTGCAGTACAGTACCTATACAAGACTACACTAAAAGCAGTGAGATAATATATACTACTAGCTATTGCCCGCGACTTCGTCTGCGTTTGATTTTGGTTTTTGATGTGGCATTAAATTTAGATGCAGTTCTAAAAAAATTTAAAGTATTCAGTATCGCTAAGCCTTGAATGAGGGGTTCGCTGCTGTCCACTGAGGAGTTCTGTCCTCTATCTCCAACCATAGTATGGACAAAATTAAACACATATTATAACCTCTATAGTACACAAATAATTATTTAAATCGGTTATAATTTGTCGCCAAACACTTTCATCCCCTCTCCCAAAGGAACCGAGCTTAATGTTGAGATAAAAAGTATCCTATATTACTTCTAACACTTCAAAGAATATGTGTACAAAGTTTCACGAAGATCGGTTAAGTAGTTTTTGCGTGAAAGCGTAACAAACATACTTAAATTGACATTTATAATATTAGTTGGGATAGGGATAGGGGATAGGGATGACATAGCAGTATGTGAAGGCATCAGACGTTTCGTCAACTTGTCATCAGAAAACGCAATCAGGCAAGAACCCTCAAACAATAATTAAAAAAACGACAACCAATTAGGCATGCACTAAACACAAAATTTGAAGGCTGTACGGTAATATACCATTGCCTTTTTCGTACGGGAAAAAATAAAGAAGAAAAAAAAGTGTGCTAATGTGACTGTCAAATTGCCAAGTCAAGCCGTCTCCAAACCAAAATACATGGTCATTAAAATATTAACTCAAATTCAGGTTTACAATTCACAAAATCTCTTGAAAATCTCGTCGTTAATAAATTATGTAACATAGAAATAATTTTTCTACATTAAAATTAATATGTTATTAAGAAATGTACGGTATGCGGCAGAGTTGACTCTTTGCTGGTATGTATTAGCACTTGCAGGATTAAAAACCATTTTAATTTTTTAAATTAAAACATTATATAATGTACAAACGAAATTTACAGTCAATTCAGTAAGCAATTCCATAAACAAAAAAGTTAAATAGAGTTATTAAAACTTTTAACTATATTTTCAGCAAACCAGTGTTTTTCAACCAAAACTCAAATAAGTTTGGATATGTGCGACTACAATTGCGCAGTGCCTTCCACAATTCACGGCGAGGTGCCCGAAAACCTGTCTCTGAACCAAATCCTATTGAAAATATACACATAGAAGGACCTCTGAATGCAAGTGGCCTTTTAAAGCCATTCTTCTTTACTGTAGGGGTATGAAAGCACTTTTTAATATAATTATTGATTGCAATATCAAAAATTAATTTCTAGACTATAGTAAAGCAACAGGGTTTTGTCCAACCTGTTTGTTGGTTTGGACAGAGCAAAAGATTGATGTTGTTTTTTTACATATTTATAATTTCTCAGCTTGAGATTAATAAGGGCTACTTCTATCACAGGACACAACACAGCTTCACTTATATAGAGCTATGGTGCAATTTTTTTATAACCTTGCTTAAGCTGAGAGTAGTAGCATAATTTTTAAGTACTGAATTTAAAGAAAAGGCTCAGAAAATTACTTGTATTAAAATTTGAAACAAACATAATTTTTAACTTACTTTCTATAACAAAGATGCATCATAATAGTCTTTTATTATAAATCCTGTAAGGATACTTAATTATTTTTAATTTTTCAGGTTACATCTTTGAGCCTAGCTGGTTGTGTAATATGGGAGTATGAGAATCTACGCTCACATGCAAGTACTTTTCTCAAACGTCCAGGACAATGGTTGAATGCTCATCATAAACGTGTTTCAGCAAATAATGTAGATTTTTTTTTTTTGAGAAGATAAGAAATTAAATAAAATTGAAGTTAATATGAATTGTGGCTCTTGACTTGTTTTAGAGATCAGAACCTGGACCAATAAAAAAATGGTGGAGTTCATTAAGAGAAAGCGAAAAGGTTTTCTATCCCATTCTAGCAGCCAACATTCTTGTCTTTGGTGCTTGGAGAATAAGACCTTTGCAGCCTTTTATGATTAAATATTTTTGTTCAAACCCTTCAGGCAGTAAGTTATTATATCATCTTTTTCATTGTTGCATAACTATACCAGTAGGGCTAGCATGCACGCCAAAAGTTGATTATCTCAACCTGTTACTCGTACTTTTTCTATAGCAGGGGTTGAACCTAAATAGTTTACCAAGAAGAAAAAATACTTAATTTACTGACTGAAAATTCTGAATAACTGACCTTGACTATTTAACTAATATTTTTTAATAATCAAAAAAATTTCATCACCCTCTTTATCTTCTATACATATTCTAATTGCAGGCCAACAAACAAAATCAATATTCTAAAGAGCTACAAAAATACAGAACTGACTTACAGAGTTACTGAGTCTTACATATGTGAGATGAGAGAATCCACCTACATCTTGCATGCTGGACACACGAAACGCGCATATAACGCACTTTCAAATTACTTGGTAGACATACAGAACTCGAATGAAAGATACTTTTTAGATTTTAGAATAACAAAACAAAATCAATATCCTAAAGAGCTACAAAAATACAGAACAAACTGACTTACAGTTGTCGTAAAAGTATTGACTTTAACTTATTATACTGATCAGTTCGACCCCTGCACTTACAGCTCACGTGTAAGACTCACAAAACTTGTCATGTGAGATGAGAGAATCCACCTTCATCTTGCATGCTGGACACACGAAACGCGCATATAACGCACTTTCAAATCACATGGTAGACATACAGAACTGGCATAAGAGACACTTGCAACTATATTGAAAAACATACATAACTCTCATAAAATACTCTTTCAAATCACATGGTAGACATACAGAACTGGCATAAAAGACACTTGCAACTATATTGAATAACATACACAACTCGCAAAACGACACCTGAATCTTTCATGCTGGACGGACGAAACTAGCATAAAAGACACTTTCAAATCACATGGTAGACATACAGAACTGGCATAAAAGACACTTGCAACTATATCGAAAAACATACACCACTCGCAAAAACGACATCTGAATCTTCTATGCTGGACGGACGAAACTAGCATAAAAGACACTTGCAACTATATTGCAAAAACATACATAACTCGCATAAACGACACCTGAATCTTCCATGCTGGACGTACGAAACTAACATAAAAGACTCTTTCAAATCACATGGTAGACATACAGAACTGGCATAAAAGACACTTGCAACTATATTAAAAAAACATACATAACTCTTATAAACGACACCTGAATCTTCCATGCTGGACGGACGAAACTAGCATAAAAGACTCTTTCAAATCACATGGTAGACATACAGAACTGGCGTAAAAGATACTTGCAACAATAATGAAAAACATACATTACTCGCATAAACGACACCTGAATCTTCCATGCTGGACGGAAGAAACTAGCATAAAAGACTCTTTCAAATCACATGGTAGACATACAGAACTGGCATAAAAGACACTTGCAACTATATTGAAAAACATACATAACTCTCATAAACGACACCTGAATCTTCCATGCTGGACGGAAGAAACTAGCATAAAAGACTCTTTCAAATCACATGGTAGACATACAGAACTGGCATAAAAGATACTTGCAACAATAATGAAAAACATACATTACTGGCATAAAAGATACTTGCAACAATAATGAAAAACATACATTACTCGCATAAACGACACCTGAATCTTCCATGCTGGACGGAAGAAACTAGCATAAAAGACTCTTTCAAATCACATGGTAGACATACAGAACTGGCATAAAAGACACTTGCAACTATATTGAAAAACATACATAACTCTCATAAACGACACCTGAATCTTCCATGCTGGACGGAAGAAACTAGCATAAAATACTCTTTCAAATCACGTGGTAGACATACAGAACTGGCATAAAAGACACTTGCAACTATATTGAATAACATACACAACTCGCAAAACGACACCTGAATCTTCCATGCTGGACGGAAGAAACCAGCATAAAAGACTCTTTCAAATCACATGGTAGACATACAGAACTGGCATAAAAGACACTTGCAGCTATATTGAAAAACATACATAACTCTTATAAACGACACCTGAATCTTCCATGCTGGACGGACGAAACTAGCATAAAAGACTCTTTCAAATCACATGGTAGACATACAGAACTGGCATAAAAGATACTTGCAACAATAATGAAAAACATACATTACTCGCATAAACGACACCTGAATCTTCCATGCTGGACGGAAGAAACTAGCATAAAAGACTCTTTCAAATCACATGGTAGACATACAGAACTGGCATAAAAGACACTTGCAGCTATATTGAAAAACATACATAACTCTTATAAACGACACCTGAATCTTCCATGCTGGACGGACGAAACTAGCATAAAAGACTCTTTCAAATCACATGGTAGACATACAGAACTGGCATAAAAGATACTTGCAACAATAATGAAAAACATACATTACTCGCATAAACGACACCTGAATCTTCCATGCTGGACGGAAGAAACTAGCATAAAAGACTCTTTCAAATCACATGGTAGACATACAGAACTGGCATAAAAGACACTTGCAACTATATTGAAAAACATACATAACTCTCATAAACGACACCTGAATCTTCCATGCTGGACGGAAGAAACTAGCATAAAATACTCTTTCAAATCACATGGTAGACATACAGAACTGGCATAAAAGACACTTGCAACTATATTGAATAACATACACAACTCGCAAAACGACACCTGAATCTTCCATGCTGGACGGAAGAAACTAGCATAAAAGACTCTTTCAAATCACATGGTAGACATACAGAACTGGCATAAAAGACACTTGCAACTATATTGAAAAACATACATAACTCTTATAAACGACACCTGAATCTTCCATGCTGGACGGACGAAACTAGCATAAAAGACTCTTTCAAATCACATGGTAGACATACAGAACTGGCATAAAAGATACTTGCAACAATAATGAAAAACATACATTACTCGCATAAACGACACCTGAATCTTCCATGCTGGACGGAAGAAACTAGCATAAAAGACTCTTTCAAATCACATGGTAGACATACAGAACTGGCATAAAAGATACTTGCAACAATAATGAAAAACATACATTACTCGCATAAACGACATCTGAATCTTCCATGCTGGACGGAAGAAACTAGCATATAAGACTCTTTCAAATCACATGGTAGACATACAGAACTGGCATAAAAGACACTTGCAACTATATTGAAAAACATACATAACTCTCATAAACGACACCTGAATCTTCCATGCTGGACGGAAGAAACTAGCATAAAAGACTCTTTCAAATCACATGGTAGACATACAGAACTGGCATAAAAGATACTTGCAACAATAATGAAAAACATACATTACTCGCATAAACGACACCTGAATCTTCCATGCTGGACGTAAGAAACTAGCATAAAAGACTCTTTCAAATCACATGGTAGACATACAGAACTGGCATAAAAGACACTTGCAACTATATTGAAAAACATACATAACTCTCATAAACGACACCTGAATCTTCCATGCTGGACGGAAGAAACTAGCATAAAATACTCTTTCAAATCACGTGGTAGACATACAGAACTGGCATAAAAGACACTTGCAACTATATTGAATAACATACACAACTCGCAAAACGACACCTGAATCTTCCATGCTGGACGGAAGAAACCAGCATAAAAGACTCTTTCAAATCACATGGTAGACATACAGAACTGGCATAAAAGACACTTGCAACTATATTGAAAACATACGTAACTCTTATAAACGACACCTGAATCTTCCATGCTGGACGGACGAAACTAGCATAAAAGACTCTTTCAAATCACATGGTAGACATACAGAACTGGCATAAAAGACACTTGCAACTATATTGAAAAACATACATAACTCTCATAAACGACACCTGAATCTTCCATGCTGGACGGAAGAAACTAGCATAAAATACTCTTTCAAATCACATGGTAGACATACAGAACTGGCATAAAAGACACTTGCAACTATATTGAATAACATACACAACTCGCAAAACGACACCTGAATCTTCCATGCTGGACGGAAGAAACTAGCATAAAAGACTCTTTCAAATCACATGGTAGACATACAGAACTGGCATAAAAGACACTTCCAACTATATTGAAAAACATACATAACTCTTATAAACGACACCTGAATCTTCCATGCTGGACGGACGAAACTAGCATAAAAGACTCTTTCAAATCACATGGTAGACATACAGAACTGGCATAAAAGATACTTGCAACAATAATGAAAAACATACATTACTCGCATAAACGACACCTGAATCTTCCATGCTGGACGGAAGAAACTAGCATAAAAGACTCTTTCAAATCACATGGTAGACATACAGAACTGGCATAAAAGATACTTGCAACAATAATGAAAAACATACATTACTCGCATAAACGACACCTGAATCTTCCATGCTGGACGGAAGAAACTAGCATAAAAGACTCTTTCAAATCACATGGTAGACATACAGAACTGGCATAAGAGACACTTGCAACTTTATTGAAAAACATACATAACTCTCATAAACGACACCTGAATCTTCCATGCTGGACGGAAGAAACTAGCATAAAATACTCTTTCAAATCACATGGTAGACATACAGAACTGGCATAAAAGACACTTGCAACTATATCGAAAAACATACACTACTCGCAAAAACGACATCTGAATCTTCTATGCTGGACGGACGAAACTAGCATAAAAGACACTTGCAACTATATTGAAAAAACATACATAACTCGCATAAACGACACCTGAATCTTCCATGCTGGACGTACGAAACTAACATAAAAGACTCTTTCAAATCACATGGTAGACATACAGAACTGGCATAAAAGACACTTGCAACTATATTGAAAAACATACGTCACTCGCATAAACGACACCTGAATCTTCCATGCTGGACAGAAGAAACTAGCATAAAAGACTCTTTCAAATCACATGGTAGACATACAGAACGCGCATTTTACAAATATACAGAACTAGCATAAAAGACACTTGCTACTATAATAAAAAACATACATAACTCGCATAAACGACACCTGAATCTTCCATGCTGAACATACGAAACTAACATAAAAGACTCTTTCAAATCACATGGTAGACATACAGAACTGGCATAAAAGACACTTGCAACTATATTGAAAAACATACATAACTCGCATAAACGACACCTGAATCTTCCATGCTGGACGTACGAAACTAACATAAAAGACTCTTTCAAATCACATGGTAGACATACAGAACTGGCATAAAAGACACTTGCAACTATATCGAAAAACATACACCACTCGCAAAAACGACATCTGAATCTTCTATGCTGGACGGACGAAACTAGCATAAAAGACACTTGCAACTATATTGCAAAAACATACATAACTCGCATAAACGACACCTGAATCTTCCATGCTGGACGTACGAAACTAACATAAAAGACTCTTTCAAATCACATGGTAGACATACAGAACTGGCATAAAAGACACTTGCAACTATATTGAAAAACATACATAACTCGCATAAACGACACCTGAATCTTCCATGCTGGACGTACGAAACTAACATAAAAGACTCTTTCAAATCACATGGTAGACATACAGAACTGGCATAAAAGACACTTGCAACTATATTGAAAAACATACATAACTCGCATAAACGACACCTGAATCTTCCATGCTGGACAGACGAAACTAGCATAAAAGACTCTTTCAAATCACATGGTAGACATACAGAACTGGCATAAAAGACACTTGCAACTATATTGAAAAACATACGTAACTCGCATAAACGACACCTGAATCTTCCATGCTGGACAGAAGAAACTAGCATAAAAGACTCTTTCAAATCACATGGTAGACATACAGAACGCGCATTTTACAAATATACAGAACTCGCATAAAAGACACTTGCTACTATAATAAAAAACATACATAACTCGCATAAACGACACCTGAATCTTCCATGCTGAACATACGAAACTAACATAAAAGACTCTTTCAAATCACATGGTAGACATACAGAACTGGCATAAAAGACACTTGCAACTATATTGAAAAACATACATAACTAACATAAAAGACTCTTTCAAATCACATAGTAGACATACAGAACTGGCATAAAAGACACTTGCAACTATATCGAAAAACATACACCACTCGCAAAAACGACATCTGAATCTTCTATGCTGGACGGACGAAACTAGCATAAAAGACACTTGCAACTATATTGCAAAAACATACATAACTCGCATAAACGACACCTGAATCTTCCGTGCTGGACGTACGAAACTAACATAAAAGACTCTTTCAAATCACATGGTAGACATACAGAACTGGCATAAAAGACACTTGCAACTATATTGAAAAACATACGTAACTCGCATAAACGACACCTGAATCTTCCATGCTGGACAGAAGAAACTAGCATAAAAGACTCTTTCAAATCACATGGTAGACATACAGAACGCGCATTTTACAAATATACAGAACTCGCATAAAAGACACTTGCTACTATAATAAAAAACATACATAACTCGCATAAACGACACCTGAATCTTCCATGCTGAACATACGAAACTAACATAAAAGACTCTTTCAAATCACATGGTAGACATACAGAACTGGCATAAAACACACTTGCAACTATATTGAAAAACATACATAACTCGCATAAACGACACCTGAATCTTCCATGCTGGACGTACGAAACTAACATAAAAGACTCTTTCAAATCACATGGTAGACATACAGAACTGGCATAAAAGACACTTGCAACTATATCGAAAAACATACACCACTCGCAAAAACGACATCTGAATCTTCTATGCTGGACGGACGAAACTAGCATAAAAGACACTTGCAACTATATTGCAAAAACATACATAACTCGCATAAACGACACCTGAATCTTCCATGCTGGACGTACGAAACTAACATAAAAGACTCTTTCAAATCACATGGTAGACATACAGAACTGGCATAAAAGACACTTGCAACTATATTGAAAAACATACATAACTCGCATAAACGACACCTGAATCTTCCATGCTGGACGTACGAAACTAACATAAAAGACTCTTTCAAATCACATGGTAGACATACAGAACTGGCACAAAAGACACTTGCAACTATATTGAAAAACATACATAACTCGCATAAACGACACCTGAATCTTCCATGCTGGACAGACGAAACTAGCATAAAAGACTCTTTCAAATCACATGGTAGACATACAGAACTGGCATAAAAGACACTTGCAACTATATTGAAAAACATACGTAACTCGCATAAACGACACCTGAATCTTCCATGCTGGACAGAAGAAACTAGCATAAAAGACTCTTTCAAATCACATGGTAGACATACAGAACGCGCATTTTACAAATATACAGAACTCGCATAAAAGACACTTGCTACTATAATAAAAAAAATACATAACTCGCATAAACGACACCTGAATCTTCCATGCTGGACGTACGAAACTAACATAAAAGACTCTTTCAAATCACATGGTAGACATACAGAACTGGCATAAAAGACACTTGCAACTATATTGAAAAACATACATAACTCGCATAAACGACACCTGAATCTTCCATGCTGGACGTACGAAACTAACATAAAAGACTCTTTCAAATCACATGGTAGACATACAGAACTGGCATAAAAGACACTTGCAACTATATTGAAAAACATACGTCACTCGCATAAACGACACCTGAATCTTCCATGCTGGACAGAAGAAACTAGCATAAAAGACTCTTTCAAATCACATGGTAGACATACAGAACGCGCATTTTACAAATATACAGAACTCGCTTAAAAGACACTTGCTACTATAATAAAAAACATACATAACTCGCATAAACGACACCTGAATCTTCCATGCTGAACATACGAATGTATCATAAAAGCCACTTGCAACTCACATGCTAGACATACATTACGTAGTTTTAATAATACAAACTTTTACTGACTAATTACAACTGTCCCTGCTTTATAGATAGACAATACTGTGTAGATAATTTTCTTGTGGTACTACTATACTATATATATATATTTAATACAATACTAGCCCTATAGAGCGCATTTGGAATCCCTATGCCATATGAAGGTACGCATAAAAGTATTTTCTATGGGTCTTTTTATTATTTGTAATGTAGCTTTGTAATAAGTACACCTTATATGTTTTTTTAGGTACACAATAGGTTAGCATGTTAACTAGAGATAACAAAGCATAAACAAGTTTATATTTATAATTATTAATAAAAAAAAGGTACATAATTCAGTTCATTCATTTTCCCGAACTTAAAACTAAATATGTCCTACAGAAAACAACCTGTTCTGTGCCACTATAATTGCCAATTTCAACAAGATCGGTACTGTGGAAAGTAAGTGTAAGCAGAACATAGTTAACAAACAAACAAACACTAGCAATTATAATATTAGCATGGATGTGAAGGTCTGTTTTTTACTCTTTGCATAGTACTTAATCTATCCCTGGCAAAAAAATCCATTCATGCATTAGTTATAAATAATATAAAAATATTATTTTTAGATTAAATTTATGTTGATGATTTCAGGTGCAAAATGTCTGCCCATGGTTCTGTCCACCTTCAGCCACTACTCAACCTTACATTTAGCAGCCAATATGTATGTCCTGTATAGTTTTATGCCAGGTAAAATAAAATAAAATCTTTATCTTCTTTACATAGTATAAAGCAAAATGTCGCTTTCTGTGTCTGTTTACTTTTAGCTAACTCCTAAACCATAGAATGGATTGAAATGCTACTGTAGTCTGTAACCATCGTTCATATAATTTAGCACAGAAGGTTTATTTAATATACAATAAAGATTATTTAGCTTTTTTGCATCTAGCTACAATAAATTTACATGGCAGTAATTTCACTCTTTTTTATTCTAATTTACACTCTTGCGAAGCCGGGTCAGCTGGTCACTAATATTTAAAAAGCCATATTGATATAGCAATTGCCATTTCATTAATAATTATCACTTGTTAAAGCAATAACCAAATATTAATGTACGAATATTATTCCACACAGCTGCCATAGCATCACTAGGCAAAGAGCAGTTTGTCGCGATGTATTTGAGTGCAGGCGTGATAAGCAGCTTTGCCAGCTTCCTTTATAAAGTCGTGGTCTGTCAACCTGGACTTAGTCTTGGAGCGGTAAGTCTTTTAGGGCATTGGTTTCATTTTGAAGAAAGTAGCAATGAAACTAGACCTGCTAGTTGGTAACTGGACGATTGTAATGCATTAAAAAGTTCTAGAATACCTGCTGTTCAACTAAATATCATGAATCCGTCAGACCCATATACTTCGACATATAGCGCAGCGGTGAGCGCTGTAGTTTAAGTTGGAGGTCCCGGTATCGATTCCCGACAGGGGCAGTTTGGGACTTTAACATTTCCGAATTTTCTCTGGTCCTATCGGGTGGGAGGCTTCGACCTTGGCAAGTTACCACCCTACCGACGATATCTTGTTACTAAGCGATTTAGCGTTCCGGTACGATGTCGGGTAGAAACTTATTAGGGGTATTGGTTAAATTTAACTGGAATACTCACTAACAAGTTAGCCCGCTACCATCTTAGACTGTATCATTACTTACCACCAGGTGAGATTGTAGTCAAGGGCTAACTTGTCAAGTAGTAAAAAAAAACTTTTATACCTTAAGATAAGGTATATATATTTTTTTTCTTTACAGCTTTTAAATTGTAAATGTTTAACTGCTACATTGTATAATTTTGGCAACTGTACTTTGGAATATACCCAAACTTCTGATTAGTTTTCGTTTTCATTAACTAACTGGAGCCCTTAATTAATTCCTTTTTTTTTTTTGCAGTCTGGAGCTATCATGTCAATCTTGTCCTACGTCTGTGTGCAGTACCCTGACACTAGACTAAGCATAATATTCTTGCCAATGTTTACATTTGCTGCTGGAACGGTAAGAATATTTTTTATAAAGCAACAAAGTTGCCAAAAATTATATTAAATTATTGAAATTTTTTGCCATCAGGGCATGATTCTACTGCTCAAACAACCTGCCTGATTCAGTAGCTTTTCTAACAAGTTACCAACCGAAGGTCATAATGCAAATCACATAATTTGGCAGTGTCAGTTGCACCTACTCATCCAATATGGAGGATTTTAGAAACTGTCCATTTCCTACACCTAAACCTATTTGTCACAAATAGGTTACGATGAGATTGTTATGTAGAATTAAGGCAAAGTAAATATTAATGAATAAATAATATACGACAATTCACACATCGCCATCTAGCCTAAAAGTAAGCGTAGCTTGTGTTATGGGTACTAAGATGAGTGAAGGATATATTTATGAATAATATAAATAAATACTTATGACATACATATAAACACCCAGACACTGAAAAACAGTCATGTTCATCACACAAAGATTTTCCAGTTGTGGGAAACGACCCTACGGCCTTGGTATCAGAAAGCAGGGTCGCTGCCCACTGCGCCAATGGGCCGAAGATACGTATAGTTAGGTATAATTACAACAGGTTGCATAAGCTAAAGGGAAGCAAATTCAGTGGTTGTCAAAACTTCAATCTTCAGAGTCTTCGTCACATATGCTTGAAATAATACACATATGGGTAGGTAGCTAATTATTTTTGAAATTAACAGGCAATAAAGGTGATTATGAGCGTGGATCTTGCAGGCGTTATTATGGGATGGAAATTCTTTGACCACGCTGCTCATCTTGGTGGGGCTTTGTTTGGCATGTAAGTGTTCATCTCCTATTTATTTTATATTAAACAGAAAAAATACATAAGGATTAAAATGCAGCAAAGGCTCAAGTGAGCGCCACAGAACAAATAAGTAATAATAATCTAGGTTCAAAAGTTTGTAGCATAATTGAAGAAATTGCTAAAAATAGAAGTGTAATTTTTTTGCAGTGCAAAGAATATAGTCAAACTTAAATACTACTCTTATTTTAAATATAGCTTTTCTACTATACCTTAAATCCTGATTTTCAGGCAGACTAATAGCACATTAATCATGGTATACTCAGATATATCAGGATAAGGGTTTTCCAGGAATGTTATGTTCCAAAAACCATAAGCAATATTTCCAAAGCTATAAAATAATCTGACTTATATTAGTGCATTCTGGCAAGTTTGTTTGTACCAAGTATGAAGGCAATTTTTTGCTCCCCTGTGTGCTGCCGTCTGTTTACCTTAAACTACAGACTAGACTATATTTTTCTTTTACAGGGCCTGGTGTTACTGGGGCAACATGCATGTTTGGGGCAACAGAGACAAATTTCTGCAGTATTATCATAGCATCAGGAAGGATTCATGATAATACATAGATAGACAGGCAATGGTACTTTAATGACAAGTTGTATTTATTTTAGAGAATCTAATTTTGATAACTACTTTGTTAGCCAATTGAATATTTATAAAATACTATAATATCTACAAACAACGCTTGTTTTCTTTAAATAAAAAGAAAAAATATTGTTATGAAATCACTTTTATTATGTAAAAAAAATATCACATTATATTATGAACTCTGTGTAACTTTAAAACATACTCTATGCCAACTCTATGTATATATACATATATACAATTCATATTGCAACCTCATAACAGGATGTAGTCCCATCGTACCTCGCCATAACTGTGGCATAAGGGCACCGCATACTCATAATATAACTTTAAAGAATTTCCCATAAGTAATGGTCCCTGTTAAAATGATAGATAACGTGGAACTTTTTATATTTATACTTCAAATCAAACTGTCCATTAAAGAGGAAAGATAACAGGGATGTTTGGATAATCTTTTAATAAATTTATTTTAATCCCAGTGTCTCCAATAAAAAGATAACGGGACAATTTTTCAATTAAGCATGCCCTATTAATGGGGATGCGATTAGCAGGGACAATGGTACTACATCTGTAACAGTTAACACTTTCAGTGAATACTGCATCACAGACAATTTCTTTGTGATATCCTAAGGTTTTAACTTGTCTAAGCTTTTAATATTTTAGCATGAAAATCAAAATGTTCACCAATGTATGTTGCTATGTAATAATAAGAATGGTCATATCCCTCGCGTAAATTCAATATGACTGGAACTTCAACCGAACGGCAAGCTTCCACAAGGTTTTCGGGCAGCAACTGTTTCTCTATGTAGAACTTGTCGGCAGTACCCTAAAAAACGTTTTACTTTAATATTTTCTGCAGCAAATATTAAATAAATAAATAATATACTCGACAATACACATCGCCATCTAGCCTCAAAGTAAGCATAGCTTGTGTTCTGGGAAGTAAGACAACTAATGAATATTTTTATGAAATATATACATAAATACTTATAATATACAGATAAACATCCTGACACTCCAAAACATTCATCTTCATCACACAAACATGTTCCAGTAGTGGGAATTGAACCCACCTCCCAAAGGAGGTGGGTTCAATTCCCACTACTGGAAACTGAAGAGTCAAAACTCTTAAGAGCAGGGTCGCTGGCCAATGCCAATCGGCCATCAGTATTGTAATTTTAAGTTATTTTTTTTGTTAAATAATACTGTATACCAATGACGTCTGTAAGGTTGACATCTATTCTGATCTTGAGTTATGAGAAACAGAATATGTCCATACCAATGTATATACCCTTGTTGTTGAGAATTTAGAAGTTTTCAGGCTGGTAGTACCTCGTAGCTTGATACTTTCCTATTATTATAGTAATTTGACAGTTTATTTACATGCTTGACCTTACATTTTGCTTTAAATATATTTTTTAGAGGCAACTAAACTGTCTGTTGTTCTAATAATGTTTAAATGGAAATTGAATAGGCAACTGACACACCAGGTCTTAGAAACTAGTTAATATTTCAAAATGCTTTTGGGTGTAAACCCTAGCAGCAACATTTGAATTTACTGAAGATACAGTTAATGTTTAACTTGTTGAACATTAATTAACCCTTATTGAAAATTCTCAATCAATCATCTTTCCATCATTCTTTAAAACTTGTTCATTCAATAAACCAGTTGAAAAGCACATTTGCAACAAGGAACAAAATTGCAGGGAAATAAAATCCTTGATTATCAGCCCTAGAATATAACCCAAAAAATTTTGTGCATAATTACATGGATGTAGTTTTTATAAAGACTTTATTTACCTGGTCAATAAGCAATGTAAGTGGGGGTCCGTCATATTTCTTGACTAGTTCAGTTGCATCCCATTGGACCGCTTCACTCTTGTCACCTCCAAGGTAACCTGTAAAGGCTTTCTGACCCCATGGACACTGTGTTGGATTGCATATAGGGGCAAATGCACTTACTGATTTGTATAGACCAGGGTTTCTTAAAACTGATACTAAAGCTCCATGACCACCCATGCTAAAAATATCACAAATAATTTATGTTTCAAGTTCAATTGGCATTATTAAATTATATTAATACTAGCTATTGCCCGCGACTTCGTCTGCGTTTGATTTTGTTTTTGATGTGGCATTAAACTTTATATTAGATCCAAAAAAATTAGGTATTTAGTTTCGCTAAGCCTTAAATAAAGGGTTTGCTGCGGTCCGCTGAGGAGTTCTGTCCTCTGTCTCCAACCACAGTTTGGGTAAAATTAAACAACCAAGCTTAATGTTGGGATAAAAAGTATCCTATATTACTTCTAACACTAAGAATATGTATAAAAAGATTCATGAAGATCGGTTCAGTAGTTTTCGCGTTAAAGCGTAACAAACAAACTTACCTTCACATTAATAATATTAGTAGGAATTAGTTGTAATTTGCATAGGTACAGAAGTACTTTATTGCATGTTTACTAATACTAATCCATACTAATCTAATAAATAAATATTACCATGTTATTTTAATAGCAATAAGATTCTGTGATCTGGTGTGATATTTAATAATCCTAACCTTCTAGAAATCTAGGGATTAGTCCATGAATAAAACTTGTTAACAATTATTTAATGCAGATGTTTTTAGAAACATCATTACTCTTCACTAATATTTTTTATAGTTATTCTAAAAATATATTCCTTCTGGACTAATGGCAGGACCGATTTTCAAGAAATAGATATAGGAATAGATGTTGCTGCAATCAGATTCCAGGTTTCCTAGTTTTTGGGAAGGACAACATAATATGCCACTTCAATTGATCATAACATTATCTCATCATTACCTGTGTCCCATAATTCCTATCCTGTTTGGGTCAACAATATTATTGAAAGCTTGCAAGATAAGATCATAAAGCTCCTTGTTTAAATAGCTGCCCATCCTGTAATTTTTAGACCATGGCTCTTTTGTAGCATCCAAGTAAAATCCTGCACCAACCCCAAAGTCCCAGGATTCATCATCTCCGGGTATCTTGACACCCCTGGGGGAGGTGTCAGGTCCCACTACTATGACACCATATTCAGCTGCATATCTAAAGTAATAGAAAATTAAAATATGATAAAAATCTTTTATTTGAGTTATCTGTTTATTTGCCCAAAAACTGAATACTTGGAAACATGTCTTTTCCACCCCAGAAGTGGTGGATATAACACAAACACATGTATTTTGAGTAAAGTCTGTTTTATTTATACTTTATCTGTAAAATGAGACAAATAGATTTATTTCCAGTTCTACTTGTTCTGTTTCTACATTGCTTGAAGAATGTAATAGTCACCTAATCTAATATTATGTTTATTAATTTACATAGTTGCATTAGTTTATTTTTTATAAATGTTAAATGTCATATATTATAAAATCCTTCAAAATAAAAAAATCATTAAATATTATACCTTTGAAAACCAGCTTTAGATATAAAGTTTTGTTCATTGCAAGTCAGGCCTGAGAGATAAAATATGACTGGTAGCTTTACATCACCACCTTCAGCCTGAGGTGGTAAGTAAATGGAAAAGTTCATTTTGCATAATAACTCTGAAGACTCGTGAGAGTACACCTTCTGATAACCGCCACATATTTTATTAGATGATACCAACTGCAAACCATCCATCTTAAGTTTCTGAAAAAAACCAAAAACATTTTTTTTATTAAAAAAGTGTACAAAATGTAACAGCCACATTCTTTGAGAAGATTAGTAATTAAATTTGTTTGTTAAAATTCCATTACAAATAAGCCCTTGTTTGCCATCTCACCTGGTGGTAAGTGATGATGCAGTCTAGGGTGGTGGCAGGCTGATATGTCAATAATGTTAAAAACCATATCCTTTATCAGTTTCAACATGATGTTAGACAGGAAGGCTAAATTCAATGGTGGCACGTCCATGTATAGTGGTCACAACTAGCCACGGCCGAAGCCCCACATAAAAGTTATTAAAAATATAATACAATAATCAAACCACATGAAGAGTAATCAAAGGGTCAAGTTCTTTTAATTGATAGGTACCAGGTTAGGTATCTCTTATTTTAAACTTAAATGCTACGTAATATGAATTTTATCGATAACAAATTGGCACACTTCAATGATAAGTTATCACTGCAAATTTCACTAATCACCAGACCTTTTTGATCGAATAACACCGGTATGAACTATGAAATTATGAAGGTATGATGGTATTATAGGTTAAATATCGTCATCCAAATGATAACCAGCTGGTAGCAGCTACTTTTATATTATTACTATTCTTTTATTAAAACTGAGCACTTTTTGTTAATTTACTTTTTGTACATTTCTTTTTTTAAATGTGAATCTTCTGCACTACGAATCTTTTAAATATTAATGCAAATAATACGTACTTATTTAGACAGTTCTTATTTTAATTTATATATCAGCAAGCACTCTTCAAGTCACCGAAATAAAAATTATTTTTTAAAATCACCGAGTTGAGAGTTCGGAGTAAGTCAGCGAAAAGATAGGGATATATGTTTTTTAAACTTTTCTATTTTATGCCTTTGGGTTCTAGTATTTTTTTAGCATGTTTTTTTAAACTTGCTTTACTAATTTGGGTTCTAGCTCTTTTAAGTCTACTTAAAGCAAAGACAATAAACCATGCTTTATTGTTTAGCCATGCTCTGTGCATTGGAATTCGTTCTGATTTTGGGCAACACTCCTCTCAATTATCGGAGCTACGGAGTAGAGACATATTTTATTTAGTAAAGGGCTTTATGCTTTTAGCCTCAGAGGATATAAACACCGACACTGTGAAATGCAAAAAGGATTAGTAAAGAATCAAAGGATGCAGTCCTAATTTGAATCAAATACATACTTAAAGCTATTCCGGTGCGCAACCTGTCTTTCTAAGAGGGGTATCGTAATTTAGCTTTGTGGAGCTGGGTTTTTATAACGCAGCTTGCCCTTGTCAGTTAACTTGGAAATATTCACATAAGGAAAATACATTTGCAGGCAGCGTAGTTTTGGATTATCTTGGGTGTTAACTAATAATGAAATCGAATTTATTGTAACAAAGTTCTCTCTGCTCTGGTATATAGTATGGTAAGAGCAGAGATAATTTTGTTTTGACGACGCGAGGGTGTGTTCCCTTCTTCGACTGCATCATCACTTGCACCAGGTGAGAATGCAGTCAAGGGTTAACTTGTAGTGAATAAAAAAACAATAAATTACTTTTTTAATAATTTCATGATTCTGAATAGTTTTTTATTTAATATTTATAGATTTTTATATATATTTTTAAAATGTCAGTCCTTTCGCACCTTATAATTATTTTATAGAATCATAGAATAGCAGTAGTAACAGCAGCTGTTCCTATTCCTCATAAGTATTTATTTTTTCATAAATATATTTTTTTTAACAAAGCGGCCGATCGGAGTGACACATCGGGCGATGGAGAGAGCTATGTTAGGAGTTTATCTACGTGATCAAATCAGGAATGAGAAGATCCGTAGAAGAACCAGACTTACGAACACAGCTCAACGAGTCGCGAAGCTGAAGTGGCAATGAGCGGAGCACATAGCTCGGAAATAGCCGATGGACGTTGAGGTCCCAAGGTGATGGAATGGCAACCTCGCACCGGTAAAAACAGCGTTGTTTGATCCCATCGAGGTGGACGGATGACGACGAACGGATCAGGCGAGTCACAGCGAGCCGCTGGCACCCAAGCGGCACAAGATCGTGGTATTTGGGACTCCGTACAGAATACCTATGTCCAGCAGTTAACTTCATTCGGTTGATACGCCGGCGGAGATCTTCTGACTTGCGCTTATTGAAATGGTCTTAGATAATATTATATAAACTCCTTTACAGTTTAAAGAAAATATTAAAACAGTAATTGACAAAAAAATTATATTTACAAAAGGTATCTTATGCTACATATTGATTAGTAAGTGCCCGGAGTAGCCTAGCACGTCGTAAAGCAGCGGCTTCTCTTTGTATGTCTTCACTGTTGTTGGCGTTTAGTTCGAGCGCTCCAGCGGCCTTTACGGCCCTTGCACGTCTTCCTCCCTCCCCGCGTCGTGCGTGTAAAGCTACGCCTACTTCTAACAGAGTCCCGTCCCATAGACAACCATAGTATCCATCCATCGCATCAGCTGCATTGCCAGTCTACGATTTAAAAAAAAAAACATTAATTATTATTATTATTATTTAACTCTTTATTTGTATACCACATCATTAACATATAAAAAAACAAAATTAAAATAGAAACATGAAGAAAGAAGAAGAATGCAAGAGGCGGTCTTATCGCTTAAAAGCAACCTCGGCCAGGCAACCTTAGAATTAGGAAAAAAGAATAGGAGAAAAGACTGCTGGTGGTACACATTTTTTTAAAGTACATACATGCGAATAACTACATACTAATATATAAACTAGTTTACTAGTTTACGATATAACAACAACACATTTTGAATTATTTTTTTTACTTTCTGATTTTTTTGTAAGCATACAATACAAATACATACAACCTTTTTAGCAGTACTTTATAATTTTATTATACAACGTGTAACCGAATTACGATATACTGTTGAAGATTGCATAAATATATTTCATAAGGAATCATTCTGTTAAAATATTAAATCAAAAGCAGCAAGCATATTTATTTTTCCAAAAATATTACATAATTCAAAACATTCTGAGTATTTACTTATAACAACCCTATTTAACATAAAAGACCGACACGCACATAATATCACCTACCATACGCGACACGTTCCTAATAAAGTGACAGGAGTAATGTTAGGGCTGTATCTGATTTCTTTCAGAAAAACTATGGCAGTGTTTTACACAAAAAATATTAGCGTTTCGGTTTCACAGATAAGTCCCAGAGACAGTAAATAATGTACCTCTAAAGCCCGTGAAGTAATATTACGGTTTTCATTTACACGTTTTATAAACAAATGATTTATTAATAAGTATGACAAGCTTACTTTTTCAGCGAGGCATTTGAAAGCAGTTGTGTAATCGGGCTCATCGGGCAGTTGGCAAAGGGCAGCAGCCTGTGTGGGCGCCGAGAGGGCCTGGCAACATCGAGCGGCACGTCGGGCCAGCCCTCCTTCATCAGGAGCCCTTTTCGCAAAGTGCCAAGTGGCTGCTGCCAAGGCGCATAGGTATCTGCGTAGGGCCGCCGCCCAACGACTCCCAGCCATTTCTACGTCGCCATATAGACGTAGCCTGAGAAGAAAGACACAAAGTATAGAAACCATGATGAAATTATCAACTTCCTGTTGTGCTTTACAAAATTAACTGATTTTCCCATCCTGAATTTAATCAGAGATCCTTATACTGCTTTGTTGAGTGATTTTAAGTTTGTATTTTTATTATCGAAGATGTTATATATCAAAATACATTAAAACTACGGCATGTCGAGTCACCAATGAGGAATAAGCAAGCTAAAAAACTCACCATGAAGTGTTATAAGGGTATAGCCTTAAGCTTCTCTCGAGCAATTCAGTTAAGGACTCCAGAACATGCTTCAGATTGTAATTGTTCATATTCGAGATGTTTGATGGCCAGAGATTTGTGTATTCCACGACAAGTTCCAGGGAACTGTCGTCTATAAGAAGATTGTGTATTCTTGCAAGTAGGGACATCATGACGCTGACTGCGAGAGGTTCGCGTAATGTAGCCAAAAATCCATTAAAAGCGTTTCTGGCTTCTGCCGCCACGTTAGGTGCATCACGAGAATGTGATGGCATTCCGCTTGCAGATCGCTTAATGGGACCGTTGGAACCATTATTGTATATAGATAGAGCTGTGGAAAAGTTTAATGAATTTTAATAGGGAAGCATATTGAGGAAGTCTATTTATAATTAGTTTTACATCAATGATAAAGATTACGTTTAATTACTATCGCTTATTATTCATAAGCTCGATTTATATCAAACCACCAATCCGCACTAGACCAGCGTGGTGGATTACGGGCTAAAACCCTTCTTATTGTGTAAAGCAGACCCGTACCCTGTGGTAGGCCAGTAGTGGGTTGATATGATGGTCGCGAAAGTATAATATCTTTAGTACCTATACAACTTATAACGCAAAAGAAAGTTTGTGAAACGAATGGTGGAATACCCTCTATAAGGCAATTTGCCTTTAATAACCACTGGTCACCTTAAAAGATTGACATATCCTGCCCCGCAGGTGTATTACGTATCTCGTGACAGGCTTGCGACAGGCGTAAATCTTGCAATCACTGCTGTCGAACGTCACTTTTGTTTATTTATTGTATGGAAAAGTGACGTTTGTCAGAAGTTATTGTAAGATTTACGCCTGTCGCAAGCCTGTCGCGAGATACGTAATCACCCTGCGTACTTTTTCATAACTTAGAGGTACAACTTAGTCATACATGATGTTATCGAAACATTAACCGTTAATGCAGCGCACGCAGCAGATGTTC